>NC_090277.1:65323657-65537429 GCF_040414725.1 Anabrus simplex
AAAATAAATTAAGGTGAGGAAGTATGAGCTAACCATCTCCCAAATTAATGGCACGCCCACCACAATTTAATAAAAACCACAACCATCATTTATTTTCAATAATCCCTAAACAATAGTTCCCATGGGCAACGGTTGCCATGGAGACGACAACAAGTGTAAGCGTCACCGAAGCATAAGAGAAAAATTACATAAAGAAAAGAAAGACAGCAAAGAAAAAATTAAAGAACGAATAGATTACGATCCTGGGAGAAAACCTCGCGATCTCAGTCCTTTTAATGGATGACTCACATAATCAAATGATTTCACTAGTAATAATATATCAGTTCATTAACATATTTTTCACAATATTTAACCCCATTTTGATCCGAAACAGAAATATATTTTAGTGCCAAAAACATCTCGCCGAAAAGGTTTTCTTCCTCCTGTACGGAGGATTAACCGGTGCAGTCAGTAGGCCGAATGCAATTCTTGTTACGAAATTTTAAACTTCATTAGAACTGAAGAACTATGAAAGTTGGTATTCACACGACGGCTTAGAGTTCTCAAACACGAGGCAGTTCAGCTTCTGAAGGGAGAAAATAATCTAGTAGAGGGTTACTTACTTGAGTCGTTGGAAGGAGACACGCTTGGCGTCAGGAGAGACCTCAATTACTTACAAATCACATAAAAATAAAATCTGGCAAATAAGTTGCGGACATCCACTCCAGGAAAAAGTTCAGGGCGTTAGCCCTGATCCGTTACATGCCATCCAGGCATGTTGAGATAGATAGACGCTCTTGCGAGGAGCCACCTCATCAAGCTTCCAACACTCATGGCGAGCGACAATGGACTAACTGCACGCCAGCAAGGCGATGTACAGCAGAATACAGTTTAAAAGCAAGCGGGCCTATCATGAGACTCGCTCTGCGGCTGGTCCGACAGCAGACCAGAAGATAACAGGAGATAGTAGGGAAAATATATCGTATATAAACAACCGAATATTACTCCGCGGACGAAGAAGATGCAATTAAGTTTAGCGACGTAAGTCGCACAGGAAATAAAATTAGAGGCAAGAAGGAAATCAATTCCTAAGCGATACAGTTTTCACTGACGAGTTACCCGGGCCTAAAATGTGGTGGGGGAGAGGCTAAAAACACGTCCCCACTGAGACATATGTAACATCGCGTCACACATTATGTTACATAACACTGTTTACATACATGCATACATACATTATCATTATAGACTGTTATGCCTTTCAGCGTTCAGTCTGCAAGCCTCTGAGAATTTACTAAACGTCGCCACAATCCTCGATTTGCAACTAGTGTTGTGGCCTCATTTAGTTCTATACCTCTTATCTTTAAATCGTTAGAAACCGAGTATAACCATCGTCGTCTTGGTCTACCTCTACTTCTCTTACCCTCCATAGCAGAGTCCATTATTCTCCTAGGTAAACTATCCTCCCCCATTCGCCTCACATGACCCCACCACCGAAGCCGGTTTATACGTACAGCTTCATCCATCGAGTTCATTCCTAAATTAGCCTTTATCTCCTCATTCCGAGTACCCTCCTGCCATTGTTCCCACCCGTTTGTACCAGCAATCATTCTTGCTACTTTCATGTCTGTTACTTCTAACTTATGAATCAGATATCCTGAGTCCACCCAGCTTTCGCTCCCGTAAAGCAAAGTTGGTCTGAAAACAGACCGATGTAAAGATAGTTTCGTCTGAGAGCTGACTTCCTTCTTACAGAATACAGTCGATCGCAGCTGCGAGCTCACTGCATTAGCTTTACGGCACCTTGATTCAATCTCACTTACTATATTACCATCCTGGGAGAACACACAACCTAAATACTTGAAATTATCGACCTGTTCTAGCTTTGTATCACCAATCTGACATTCAATTCTGTTGAATTTCTTACCTACTGACATCAATTTAGTCTTCGAGAGGCTAATTTTCATACCATACTCATTGCACCTATTTTCAAGTTCCACGATATTAGACTGTAGGCTTTCGGCACAATCTGCCATTAAGACCAAGTCGTCAGCATAGGCCAGCCTGCTTACTACATTTTCACATAATTGAATCCCTCCCTGCCATTTTATACCTTTCAGCAGATGATCCATGTAAACTACAAACAGCAAAGGTGAAAGATTACAGCCTTGTCTAACCCCTGTAAGTACCCTGAACCAAGAACTCATTCTGCCATCAATTCTCACTGAAGCCCAATTGTCAACATAAATGCCTTTGATTGCTTTTAATAATCTGCCTTTAATTCCATAGTCTCCCAGTATGGCGAACATCTTTTCCCTCGGTACCCTGTCATATGCTTTCTCTAGATCTACGAAACATAAACACAACTGCCTATTCCTCTCGTAGCATTTTTCAATTACCTGGCGCATACTGAAAATCTGATCCTGACAGCCTCTCTGTGGTCTGAAACCACACTGGTTTTCATCCAACTTCCTTTCAACGACAGATCGCACCCTCCCTTCCAAGATGCCAGTGAATACTTTGCCTGGTATACTAATCCGTGAGATACCTCGATAGTTGTTGCAATCCTTCCTGTTCCCTTGTTTATAGATAGGGGCAATTACTGCTTTTGCCCAATCTGAAGGTACCTTACCAACACTCCACGCTAATTTTTCTACTCTATGAAGCCATTTCATCCATGCCTTCCCACTATACTTCACCATTTCCGGTCTAATTGCATCTATTCCTGCTGCCTTATGACAATGGAGTTTATTTACCATCCTTTCCACTTCCTCAAGCATAATTCCACCAACATCATTTTCCTCCTCCCCTTGAGCTTCGCTGTTCACAACACCACCAGGATGATTTCCTTTTACATCGAGAAGATGTTCAAAATATTCCCTCCACCTCTCCAGTGATTCCCTGGGATCTATTATGAGTTCACCTGAATTACTCAAAACACTGTTCATTTCCTTTTTCCCTCCCTTCCTAAGATTCTTTATTACTGTCCAGAAAGGTTTCCCTGCTGCTTGACCTAGCCTTTCCAGGTTGTTACCTAAATCTTCCCATGACTTCTTTTTGGATTCAACAATTATTTGTTTCGCTCTGTTCCTTTCATCTACATACAACTCCCTATCTGCCTCGGCCCTTGTTTGGAGCCATTTCTTATAAGCCTTCTTTTTACGTTTACAAGCTGCTCTCACTTCATCATTCCACCAAGATGTTCGCCTTTTCCCATCTTTACACACAGTTATTCCAAGGCATTCCCTGGCTGTTTCTACTACAGCATCCCTGTATGCCACCCATTCACTTTCTATATCCTGAACCTGCTTAATGTCTACTGTTCGAAACTTCTCACTAATCATATCCATGTACTTCCGTCTAATTTCCTCGTCCTGGAGATTTTCTACACTTATTCGTTTGCAGACAGATTTCCCTTTCTGTACCTTAGGCCTAGAGATACTTAGTTCACTACAGATCAGATAGTGGTCTGTATCATCGAAAAATCCCCAGAAAACTCGTACATTCCTAACAGATTTCCTGAATTCGAAGTCTGTTAAGATATAGTCTATTATGGACCTGGTACCCCTAGCCTCTCATGTGTAGCGGTGAATAGCCTTATGCTTGAAGAATGTATTCGTAACAGCTAAACCCATACTAGCACAGAAGTCCAGCAAACGCTTCCCATTCCCATTAGCTTCCATATCTTCCCCACATTTACCAATCACCCTTTCGTATCCTTCAGTTCTATTCCCAACTCTCGCATTGAATTCGCCCATTAGCACTATTCTATCCTTGCTGTTTACCCTGACTAGGATGTCACTCAATGCTTCATAAAACTTGTCAACTTCATCCTCATCTGCACCCTCACATGGCGAATACACGGACACAATTCTAGTCCTAATTCCTCCAACTGACAAATCTACCCACATCATTCGCTCATTTACGTGCCTAACAGAAACTATGTTCCGTGCAATGGTATTCTTGATAAAGAGCCCTACCCCAGACTCTGCCCTTCCCTTTCTAACACCCGTCAAGTACACTTTATAATCTCCTATCTCTTCCTCGTTATCTCCCCTTACCCGAATATCACGTACTCCTAGCACATCCAGATTCATCCTCTTTGCTGACTCAGCCAGTTCTACTTTCTTTCTTCCATAAGCCCCATTAATATTGATAGCTCCCCATCGAATTCCAATTCGTTCGCCAAGTTGTTTCCAAGGAGTCCCTCGCCTGTCAAATGGGAGTGGGACTCCGTTACTCCCATAGGTCCGAGGCTTGCTTAAAATGTTCTGAGCTCGGTCGATTCATGAAGCAGGATGCTGCCCTACTTGCACATAGTCCAAGTGAGGATCTCTCCTCTGACGGGTTATGGACCACCGGTGGATTGTATAGTCCTAGCCGCCTGAGCACAAGGAGGGCCAGGACACAGAATACGTCCGAGATGCCCACTCCCATTCCGTAGCAACTGGTATCCCGACTCTCAGGACCACTTACTAGGCCACTCAGCCGTTGCCCATGGTTCACGAACTAGGACGTGACTACAGTAACCCACAAACATGAACCACTGTTTCGTTACGCAAATTTTCGAATTACCCTAGCTACAAGGCATATTTATACAAAAATCGTGAAATTACTAGCGTTTCGTCCCAGTGTAGCAGTGGAATTATCAGTTGGATTTCTATCCCTTTTCAAGACGATGGTGGCTGGTGGACCGTAGAGACACGAGTGCAAGCCTCTTACGTAGGACGATATAGTGACGGTGCACTGAGGGAAGCGTGTGCCTCCACTTGTATAAATGTCTGCCTTTTTCTTCTGGTAACTTACTTTTTGACATAATTTTGCCAATAAGAAGTACACACTTTTAATCTTGCGCACCGAGCGAAATGAATTACAAATGATTGCCGAGAAAGTAACCCCTAAGCGCAAACGGATTAAACTCTCTCAGTCAACGGAGTGAACGCTTAAAACGAAGGACCCTAGTCATTATCACCACACTTGCGCGTCAAATCATTAAACGTTTGAATAGGAGTTTGAGACCAAGTACTAGTAGACAGTTTTAGTAAAGGTAAGTACTTTCTTTCACGACGAAAGTTTGAAGAAAATATTTTCTATGGTACGTCAAAACACGTCTCGAGATCCTTTCAGGATTATCTTCCTTTATCATTTTCCTTTAGGATTATCAAGACTTTGCGCGCATTTGTCCGCAAGCTTGCCTTTACTTTTCTGGATAATGTGCCATGAGGAACAAAAACATTATAAGAACGGATTTCAACCACCGATGCTACACGGAAGAAGGCGGATTTTTCAAAGGATAGCTGTAGTTTATATAAACTTGAAGACCACACGGAAGATGAGTACAACACGTAACCTTGAGGAAAAATGGCGGATGTCGCACACAGTTCGGCCCGTTATTCTAGTTAAAAATGAAAAGTTACTCGATCGTGCTTGTACTAAAGTGGGAACGGCTTTCGGTGTAAAATTCTATACTGGTTGAAATTTAGTACACAATATTCCTACAATGTTGTACAATGACGCAGTGAAAACCGCACGGGCCAGATTCAATTTTGAACGCCAATACTGAACGCCTGAAACCCGCCGAGCGACGGCACTAGCGAGGAGATGGAAAGAGATACAGCTGAATTTGAATCCTAGCAGCACCGCGGCCACCAAGCGTTGCATTCCATACCTTTAGCTTTTTGTACACTACTCCCATATGCTCGACCCACTGTGTAAACGAAGAACATGAGTGTGGTGGTGATTGATTCTTGAGTCTTGATGATGAGATGAGCGCGCTCATGGTCATGATGAAGGATCCATCCCGTTTGTGCAAAGGTTCGTCGTTTAGCAGAAATTTTACTCTTGAGTGACCCCTTCAGTATTTCACAATAATAATCAACAATACCAGTAAAAATGGCGTATGTCCAAGGAAAAGTTCGGCTCGCCAGGGGCAGGTCTTTTGATTTGACGTCCGTAGGCGACCTGCGCGTCATGATGAGGATGAAATGATGATGAAGGCGACACATAAACCAAACCCCCGTGCCAGCGAAAATAACCAATTATCGTTATATTTCCCGACCCTACCGGGAATCGAACCCGGGACCCCTGTGACCAAAGGCCAACACGCTAACTAGTTAGCCGTGGAGCCGAACAGCAATAGCAGTGCCTTGATTCTTCACAATCACATAATCGTATACGGTACTATGAAATGCTGATGGAAAGAAAGGAGGGACATGACATTTCGTGCACTTGCTCCAGTCTTGGCCTTCTTTGGTCTTGGACTAGTAGCATGTTCCCACTGGACACTTTTGTTTTTGGGTCGTCATGATACCTGCACTTTTTATCGCATGTGGTGTCTTTGGCCTAAAATCTGGTTCTCGATAAAACGTGCTCTTACATTGTTGATATGGCATCACACGGCGAGCTTTCGCACGAGGCACCCACTTCGCAGCAATTTTGCGATAGTTGAGAACTTTGCGTGTGATGTTTTCAGTTGACCCTTAGGTCATGGTCATAATTACTGCCAACTGTGTTGATACATGACGGTCTTCTCGCACAATTACATCAACTGACATTGACGTCGGTTTTCGAAGTTGAGAGCAGTCTGGGGCGTTGGGCGTCCTCGAGGTCAGTTTTACCCTCTCTACATCGCTTATATCACCCAAAGACCTGAGTTTCTCCCATGGCGGAGAACGCAAAATCTAAATGATGCGTGTTGCTGCAATTTAAAAAGCATGCTGGGTACAGTTAACACGTCATATCACTTGGCTGTTTCCGTGTAGGCATGGCACTGTGTCACCCGAGATTACGCCTCCCCAGAACCGCCAACATCAAATGCAAGTGTGGAAGTATTGAATAGCAATGGAGTGAATTTTGTAATTTTTGTTACTCCTTCGCATAATCCACGATCTTTCCTGTTCACTTTGAGGGATAATAATGGACATATTGTATTCGCGAATATTATATTTTTCACAAACTTGCATAAATCTGTTAACAGACTCCATCGAAGCGAATCGTTTACAGAACAAGTTCACCTGTTGTAACACGTCAGTATTGCTACTTAACCCTACTCACCACGTCCATACGGCTAACGGATCCTCACATACCCTATTAGATTTACACATGATAAACAAATCCTCAGAAAACACTAAAACACGGACAAACTTCGGTACCTGGTATATCCTACCACAATCTCATATATTCTTTGAAAGTTCCCAAAACAAAGCCGAAGTGGTTAATCTATAGAGACATGAAAAAGTTAAATCCTCAACAATTAATACACGAAGCTATTCTACGCCCGTGGGACGAGGTACTACACTTGGCTGACAGTAAAGAGGTGTAACACATTATTGTTGGGATTGTATAGCAAACACGTATCTAAACGTACTGCAAAGCTGCTCCGTGGTTGTCAAATAACACTAAGTTCGCAATGGCTAAACGAGATGCATTACACAGATGTTACAAACGGACTTTATCAACTGACGATTTTGAAAAATACCATGTGCTTACAAATAGAGTTAAACAAGTAATCAGATATAAAACATAAGCGTACTTGAACAGTTAGCCAGTATCTTGTAGGCAAAAATTACCCGGCAACAAGTCAGATCCGTAGGTATTGGGAGGCAAACTACAAACTCCAATGTGCATGACATAAATCCAGATGAATTAAATGCCCACTCTTCTAGAGAAATCGTTAATACCCATCTTCAAATTATACAAACAAAAATAAGGTCCCTTCAATTTACTCCATTACCACAACGGCGTTTGTTCAAATTTGGTAAAGTAAATGAAAGTGATGTAAGGAGAAAACTAACGTCAATCAAATCACAAGCAATCGGAGTGGATGACATACCGACATCCTTCGTCGTTACCTTGAGAGATGTAGTATTGCCCATCCTAACTCACATATGTAACTCGTGTCTTTCGGAAGGCTACTTACCATCTATTTGGAAGGATGCTTTAATTTTCCCAGTACCAAAAATCTCTATCAAATTCACCATCTGACTATCGGCCTGTCTATATACTTTCTTCACTTTTGAAAGTCTTAGAAAAACTCATGCATGAACAACTGCTCCAGTATTCGTTAGTTGATCACTTGCAATCTGGACATAGGGCATGTACTGCTCTTCTAAAAGTTACGGATGACGTAAAGTGATCGTGCTGATTCTCCTAGACTTTTAACACTGTCAGTGCGGACATATGTCATGGTACCCTGTAAAGAGAATATACCGTCTTCCGAGCGATTCTAGCACAAATAGTGTCCAAACCAGCACATTTTACCTGTTCCGGGACACGAGTGGCTCTCTGCCGGCTCGCGAGACTGAGGTCTCAGTGCGCGTAATTAGAGAAAGGAGGACTTGCGCTCGCTGTTAATTGAAAAATGCTCTCTTTCTGTGTGAGAGAGAACAGGCTAGTCACCCGGCACGTGATCCGAGATTTAGGTCACTAGGCGGGACTTAAGAAGTCGTCTCAACACATGAAACTGTATGTCTCCGTAAGTTTCCCAGCATATCCACTGGTACCAACACACAGTATTCAATTGATTTAATAATAATAATAATAATAATAATAATAATAATAATAATAATAATAAACAAAGTTCTCAAGTACGTGATGGATATGTACGAGTCGAGATTCATATGAATCAGGGAATTTTATGGTATATTATAATGCCAAAAAGTATCCTACATAATGTGTATAACACTAACTACGCAGTGTATTAGGGAGCAGCTAAAATGGAAACAGATGTTGAGTTCTGACAGCGCGAGGGAAGTCTAGGATTCCCCAAGGCTTAGCTTCACCCACTGGAAAATATCTGATGATGCTTTGAAGATTGTAGACACACCTACGATGCGATCAGGATGAAAATCGATCAGTAAAAAGAGGAATATTCAAGCTTTAATTTTGTGCCTCAAACAATGTCGAGGACCTCTTATTAGCGGACCGATGTTTGGCCAGTAGGCGTGTTTCGCCCCCTCTCCTAGCGCCAGGCATGTTCATCTATAAGAAGACAGAGCGTTGGGGCCGGTGATCCCGTCTTCCAGTCTTCGTTCTTTATTCCGTGTGCAGTTTGACTAATTCGAGATTCGTTGTGAATTCAATCACACTTTCAGTGATTTCATTATAATGTGCGGTGTGCATATAATTTGCCGCCAGTGAACTCGTAGGCACGATAGTAATAGTGATCAGTGTAGATTACATGCCGAGACGTCACGGAGCTGTGAATTTATTTACCCTGTAAAGTTTAATGCTATGTGCGAAACCCACTAAGTATGAGTGAAGTGAGTGTGGTTTTGATTATACAACGCACAGAATGTAAATGGGCGCATAGGTCAAATGAAAAGAGGAAAGTGCTATAGGGGAATCTATAACTTCGTAATAGAACATTTTGGAAGTGAACTGGGTGAAAGAATGAGCGGCTTACTTACGATAATATAGAACGGGCAGATTCTACTAGATACTTTACGATCGTAGTGAGTAACCTGTGCTACGATTAACCAGTGCTGTGAGTTAGGCAAATATAATATCAATAACATGCAGCATGTTGATATAAGTAAACATTTTGAATCCAGTGACTATGAGCAGGTGAACGTGTGTAGCTTCAGGGCCTAGATAGCTGTTAATAATCGAGATAAAAAGCAAATGAGAGGGAATCAGTAACGGGCAACAGGACAATTACCGTTACTGGACTAGAGTACTCGAGTCTACGAGTAGTTTTCGTCGTAACGAGTTATAATGTGTGACATACATTTAACGTATTTATAAGTAATAATTTCCTCATTATTTGCATATTTGAACAAACGAGGTCGTCGGACCCACAAGAATCTTCAAGCCGTTTGCTTGTGTTCCATCGCAACGAAGCAGTGAAATTCTAGATTTTCCGACGCGGATTGAAGGTCCAGCCAATATGAACGTAATCCATCAGCAGGCGAACCCAGGACTCAGCACCGTTGAAGCCATCGCCGTGACGACCTAAACCCATGGTTGTACCCTCCTGATGACAAGCAGATCGCAATGCCGAAGTGATGAGTACATTTCCAACTATAGGCATGAAAAAGTCGATATCAGAAGATAACTGTAAATAATTTGTTACGGGTCACCCGTGGAGCAGAAAGAGGTCAAAGAAGGTGCGGGTTTGAATGGGTCTAACTACAATATAAAACTTAATTTAAATTTGAACTGGTTATATTTCTTCAAAAACAACAAGTCACTAAACAACAGAATAGCAGGTATAAAATTAGGAAAATCCAAGATTCAGAACTTTAACAATTTTTGGCTTCAAGCCCCTATTTTTAATGTCAGATATACCAGATCCAGTTTACACCATTTAAGTTAAAATTAGGACCCATTAAGTCAGAGGCAGAAATCCCCCAAATCAAGAGCACTTGCTCCCTAAATACAATACCTGGCATTTCAGAGGCATTCTTTACAATAAACAAAACTTGGAAAAAGAGCTAACAGGCTTTCCAACGTTCATCCAATATTAACCGCCCGCTTAAGGCAACATTATACACAATTCTAACACTCTCTGGCCTTCCATGGCCCAACTTACCAACTGAAACAGGGGTATCTAGTACCCAACCTATGGGGCCTTTGTTAAATAAGAGTAACCGGTTAAGCAAACGGCCCGAAACACCAACTGAAAGGAGGCGTACACTGCGCTCCAGATAATGAAATATTAAAACCTATAGGGCTCTCGGCCGATGAAACAGGGGCTATTCCCAAACTACTGAGGTGACTCGAATATAAATTACTTTAACACTTTCCAGAAGGAAAGACAGTTAAAAAACGTAGTCACCTCAAACCAAGATGAAGAGGAGCTCGAGAGGGTAATTCACCCTCTATCCCCGATTTATAATTAAAGGTTTCATGAAGGCAAAAGAGAAGTTACATTTTAGAAACGTAGGTTACATAGTAAAAATTCGGTCCTTCCCCTTCGGAATAATTTGCGAAGGTAGCAAGAAAGAATTAAGTTATGTGGCCATTACCTTCTAGATGTTCTATCTGCCGACGAAGGAGGCCGCCCACCTCCTGCTAAACACACACACTCTGAGAAAGACGACGATCAATTGGCCAAGAAATGTGAAAAGGCGCAGTTTATAAACCCTCAGGAAAGGTTCGAGATCATTCAAGTCTAAACCAGCCACACCATCTCAATTTAATTGGTTAATCTCAAAGTTACACTCAGAATCGAACAAGAAGCCTGTGATAGGTTGGAAATTAATTACAGAAGTTTTTGATTGGCCAGATTCAAAACTGGCGGAAATAAAAATGTAGGGTTGCCAACCCAAAAATAAATGAACATAGATCAGTTGTGGAAAACCTAGGAATACCAAACTTCTGAAAGTTATAAATTATTTCACTTTGCACCACAGTGCATGATCATAATTTTTAGTAGTGTCATCTGTGGAAAAATGTCCAAGCTTCTTGATGTATATCAAAACAAAGCAAGGAGAAATTAAGTCAGTTTAGGAAACTGCACAATAACAAAATTACATAATATTTCGCTGGTGACATCTTCTGATTAAAGTTCTAAGTTCCTGTTGTGGTAGTTTCCACTTTTGTTCGATAGAGGAGTTCACTAAGGCGCTTATTTTGAATGCGCGGCGTTGAGGTGTACCTCCCGGTACAAATGAATAACTTGTCATACAGATACTTATTGCGCTGTTTCGAAGGGATGGTAGTTTCATCTTTGTTATATTTCATAGGGGAATTTCCCTCATGGTTTGGATAACCATTTATTTCATTTATAAGTAGGGAAATGTAATGCATGAAATTCATAAGACCCTATAATTAATTACGTGTGAAGTACCGTAAGATAAATGGGCTAAGGATCATTAGAATGTTTCCAGCCATCATCAATTTATAAGTCTGTATGGGTCGTCATTGTACTTCACACATAATGTAGGAATTTCCTCCGACCCTTAATTTTAAGTGTGTTTACCAAGATGATGGTGAGATGACAACGGGTTACTTAGATCGCGAGTGTTATAGTGAATTTTGTCCCGAAGGTTAGAGTCCTTTCAGTAAACAAGCATGTGTCTGAGATATCGAGGAGAGCGGGGCGGGCCTTTTAGGTCATTGTCCTCAATGCCGAGATTGTAGGTGGAAATGTGAATCTCCCCTAATGATTGTGTGTCATGTGAGATTTGGAATGCCGCACCAAAATGATGGTATTGAGACCAGATAAGCGCCAGAATTAAATAAGAGGAATATGTTTCCGCGATAATAATAATAATAATAATAATAATAATAATAATAATAATAATAATAATAATAATAATAATAGGAAAGGAAACCGCTCCGTTGTGTTGGGGAAATGAAAGTGGAAAGAGTGGTCTCCAGTGAGCGCGATGACAGATTTATGGCTCATCTGAGGAAGGAACGGCCAGAATGAATTTGGGCTTTACCGCTTCTCGGGACAGAATTGTAGGTATTCGCTCTGTCTCTCTACGATATAACAATTGCATGCAAAGACTAAGACATTGTCACCGTCCTGTAGGCTCAAGAGTTCACTAGATGAGACAATTCCTCCCAATTCACTGCTTGTATTTAATTAAATCGCCGTAGGTATTTGCAGGTAATACACCCCGTCTCTCAAAGGAGCTTGAGTTCACTCCCAGCGACAGTGAGGGCTATGCTCACTGCATGTGATCATGGAGGGATTAGGCCACCTATCGGCCTTCTTGTGATTATAGAATGTATTGTCCTTGTCCTTTCTTTCAGAGAGTGTACGGTATATATTTACGTCGTGTTTTGTGATTCATAATGTTTCGCTATATGTGTTGTTCTACAGGAAGCAACGTTGTTAAAATGTATCTTGTCAAATAGTGCTTAGTAATATCCCGGAGAAACAAGCGTTGTTTATGATTTGATACTTAATAATGTAGTCAGATAGAGTTTGATAAATTAGTGCTGTGATAGAACTTTCACATGTCTACGAAGTGCGCTCAAGAAAGCTTTATTATACACCTCAATCTACACGATCCTAGGGCATCATAACTCGTAATTTGTAAGATATAAATCATGATGCGAGAATAATGAACCGTTGCGTGATATGCCTTTATTTAATTATATTTGTTTCAAGATGTTACAGTGTGTTATATAGTGAATTTTTTCGAGTGATATTTAGTCCGAAAGGGGACGCCGTTTCGACGGTATAAGTTTAGGAAGTCAAAAGTGCAGGTCAGTAAGAACTGAAGGACATTAATTCGCTCCTCATAATTCAAATATAAATTTCGTTGTGTGTGTAAATTTTCATGGCATACCTTCGTATAGATTTTTGACATGTGCTTTCTTAGTTAATAAAGCTTGTGTTTTTGAAAATTATTGAACCATTCTTCTCATTTTGTAGTATAGTCGTAATCCTCTTATAATTAAAACACCCCTACTTTAGAGATAATTAGTTTAATGCCCACTGTCCGGGCAGACCATTGACCAGTATGCTCTCGAGCCCAGCCGTGCATATTGCTCAAGTAGGTGTGATGGGACTTCGAAGCCGGGAATGTTTCCGAACTTCTCATCTGAAATAATCCATCCAGCCATCGCATTTGAGAATTATAATAAATCATTATGCACTGGAGCCCTGGACAGGTGCAAGATTAATAGCAAAATTGCATTCCTTCCATCTTAGCCACGCTGCTCTCAATTTTTTTTTTTGGCCTAGTACCTCGATAACGAACAACAGCGCGTTGTCGTTAATGAAAAGAGAAAGGAGTAGAAGTACAAAGTTAATGGTGTGCCACAAGGTTCTATACTGTGCCCCCTGTTTTTTATTTTATATCTTAATTACATCTCTTCTAAGTTGGAAAACTGCAACTACCATCTCTATGCCGACGACCTTCAAACTTACTGCCACCCAAAAGAGAATGACATAAATACAGCTATTGAAAATATGAACCGAAACTTAGAGCAGATCAGCTGTTATGCAGCTGAGAATTTTCTGAACACCAACCCAACGAAAACACAAGCTATCATACTAGGGTAGAGAAAACTGCTTGCCCATTTTCACAGTTTACAACATCCAGTCATTCAACTAAATGGCATTGCTATCCCATTCCGTAAATCAGTAAAAAGCCTTGGAGACACTGTAAATGGAAATTTTGAATTGGGATGAACATGTTACTATTGTACACTACCGCTCATTAATTTCAATACACCCTGATATTTCAGATTTACAACACAAATCAAACGTTATTTCTCACAAAAGATAATTATATTAACTTACACATATATAATACAATCACAATCATTATATTTTACTTTCATCAAAGTATCCTCCTTTGGATTTAATGACCGCCTCACAAACTCGAGTCATGCGGTCAATCAGTTTTTGTAGGTATCGTGAATCTATGATTCCACACATCCTTAACAATATTCCAGAGATGTTCCCTGCTGGATATATTAACTTCCCTGATACGTCTGTCCACTTCATCCCAGAACATTTCAATGAAATTACAATCGCGGCTTTGGGACGGTCATACCATACTTTTCAGTACTTTCTGCTTTTCCTTTGATGCAATGTAGTTCGTACAGTATGCCGACCGATGTTTTGGGTCATTATCCTGCTGTAAGGCGAAGCCTTTCCCTATTAAGCGCAATCTACTTGGTATTGCATGATACTGAATTATGCGGTGGTACTGCTTCCGATCGATTCATCCTTCTATTTTCACAATGTTACCAACTCTATCTCCGGCAAAACATCCCCAAACTCGTCTCAGCAACTCATCTTTACAAGATGACATTCCTTCAGTGTTAAAAGACATGATTGTAAAATTGGGTCCTGAAAAGGACTTACTTTGATATTTCTTGCTGTCACGTGAAAGGCTAGGTTGTCACCTGAATGGTGTGAGAGAATCAGGCGTCTAGGAAATGTCCCAGTCCGTTGCCCAGGGAGCGCCCGGATAACTTTAGTCAATATTCGTAACACATCCCGCGGGGAGAGTTCTTTCTTATTCCCCATATTAATAATAATAATAATAAATAACCTACATACTGTACTGTATATAACGTCATACAACTATATTATTCACAATTATTCCATAATGTATGATCTTTTCTCTTTTGTTCCAGCATTGCAAGAGCATGGAGCACGCAAGAGGTGAGCATATTTACAGCTAAATTTCTATTTTAGTGTAATTTCCACTAGTATATTAGAAATGATTATTAGCAGTGGTGTAGGCAGAGTATGTTCTACAACAATTGGTACTGAATCAGCACTTTCCAATGCTTTTGGTGGGAAACTTGAATTTTTTGTGATTCGGCGATTTTTGGTGCATGCAGGGCTTTTGATCTCTAACACAGGTTAGGAGGTTATAATATCTTGAAATGCTTACCACGAGAACAATCATAACCTAACAGGCTCCTACTGGAGGAGCGCTACCTGCTGGTAGCTCGTAGGTAAGGTTAAGACGAAATCTTAACGACTTAACCTAAACTTTTTCCCACGAATAATGAACTAACCTCACACAGGCTCCTTATGCAGGAGCCTTACCGATCAAGTTAGCGACCGAGGTTTTCCGGAGAGAGTGGACTTTCCCCTTTAGGGTCATCTTCCAACCCGCCAGAAAAATGGGAAGGGAGAGGGGTTCTCTTTCTCCAGGGTCAATTCCCGACCGGACTATAAACATGCTGGCTTCCTTGGAGTGGCCGCTGTTCCCCGCAGGGAAGATCTGGGGCAAAATCTGATTGATTGATTGATTGATTGATTGATTGATTGATTGATTGATTGAGAGGTTTTCATTCCCCTCGGAGGGGCAGGGCCACTTAGAAGGTGACGTCTTCTCTCAGGCCAGGATATTCGGCGGGGATTGGGGGGTTGCTGGAGTAGCGTGATAGGTGGTGGGGTTTGACCTGGTAGAGGAGGGTGAGGTGGGGATTTTTGACCTCTCACTGCTTTATATTCTTACAGTGAATTACGACTTACTTCTGGTTGATAGTACGGGACCAAGGTACGTTCTAAAACAATGGGTCCTCAGTCAACATTTTTCCATGAGGTCATTGAACCCTAGTTGAGGAGTAAGGCAATGTAGGTTCTCTACCATTGAACGAGGAATAACGACATATTCTTGCGTACGAGAGCAAGCCTAACCTCACAGACTCCATTGGAGGGGCCTAATTATTCAGGGATTGATCCGGGGTGCTATTGTACGAGGACAATGCTAACCCGAATGGCCAACCTGGAGTGGTTTTGACCGCTAGGTCAGGTTATGACGGTATATATTTACGCACGATGGCAAGCTAATCTCACGGGCCACTTTGGAGGAGTCGAATGGGATAGCGAGAAGCCAAGTCGGGAAAGGTCACGGACCCCTTTGGAAGAATCGAATCGATCGCGCGCCCATGGAGGAGCCACACATCGGTTAGGTGACCTGCAGATGAGGTTAAGATTTCATTATGACGTATTATCCTAAATTTGCACATGAACGCTAACCTAACCTCACACACAGATTCATCTAGAGGAGTCCAATCGATAGTAGAGGTTATGACGTGTTAAACTAACCTCGCTACGGGAAAGCCAGCCTAACTTCATACCAGTCCCCCTTGGAGGAGCCGAACTAGTGAGGTGAATTGTAGGTGTAGTTAACACGTGTGTTAACCTAACCTTGGCCACGAACGGTAACTTAAACCAACGCACGTTCTTTTTTGGCCCACCATTGGAATATTGACGTAGCTGTGACGTAATAAGCGCGAGCGAATTAAAAATGCAAGCTTTTCTTTACATAACCGAACGCTCAGGCCTTCTCCTGACAGCTGTGATGTCACAACGTGGGGGATTTGGAATGAGGACTGTTGGCTAAGGGTGCATGACGTAATAATCTAACGTGTCCATTCCTTGTCCTGTTTTCTACGGTGTTGGATTTGTGGTGAGATGAATCTGTTAAGATGTTTTTTATAACCGCATGCCCTTTCTGTCGTTAACCTCACCAGGGAAGATATTAAAATGAATGAATTACCGGTACATGAAATATGATAGTAGGAAGGGAGAGGGTAAAACCAGATATTGGCTCATAGACTTCTCCTGTCGAATAGCATCGAAAGGTCTGCTCAAGGCTTTATCTCCCCATCCGACGAACAAATAACTATCAACACTTCTATTACTCCTCTTCCTCCTACTAGAACGCATCTCTAATTAGTTGAGCAAAATATTTGATAGGAATGAGGAGGCAAAGGGAATGCAATACGAAGAACATTTTAATGTTAATGAAATACTGATTGTGTAATTATTTACAAAATTAAAGAAACTACTACTGATTATACTACAGTCCTTATTATGCCCCCCACAAGGTTAATGTACTCGTTTACATCTTACTGTGAAGAGGTAGTGTGCTTCCAAAATTGCAATGCACCCTGCAACATTCAAATTGAACAAAATATTTATTGTTTATGAAATGATCATTTTAAAATATATTATGCTATGCGTGTTATGCTTCACAAAGGAGTGATGCAGTTCTTACCTTGATGTTTAGTTCCTTTCAGAATCATAATCAGGTACTGTAAAGAAGGGGAAATGTTCATCCATACACTGTCTACAGTTTTCAATCTTCGGATTAGGTCCATCCCAATAGATGTGATTTACACTTCGATGCTTGTAATGTCGGCGAGAGCGTCTGCATGAAGCTACATCGATTGACAACTTTCTGTGGAGTGTTAGGATGCTCCAAAACGCAGCTAACGAAAGGAGCAGCGTACGTCGATAAAAATGCTGGTGGTAAGCACTAAATCGGTTGTTTAGGCATCTGATATAATGTTCTATTTTTATACAACATCTTAATAGCCTCACTTACTTGAGTGAGGTAAATGCGATTTAGCGTATTAGTTTCAATGGTAGGCGAACAATGTACATCCACAGTTTTGTTTGTTATCAAGACGATTGTCTGTAACCGTGTAGTCTTTTTCCTCTGTCCGTTTCATAGTGTACGATGTAGAAGCACACGCTAATGATCATGATGACGGGCTATCCTTATTTATAATCTTGTAACAATATTCGTTAGTGGAAGGTAAGTGACATCACTCATATGAATAATAAGACAATAGGCTGTTGGTTTGGCAGGAATATTTTCAGATGTTTCAAATTCTAAACGAATATCGACAGGAGATTCTTTAAATAGATTCTTAATGATAAGAGAAGTGTATAACTACAATCGGTGCTTTACTTCTAAATTCCTCAGGCGGAAATAGTGGGCGATTTTCTTTCTGATAATACGATGATTGGAATTTACAAAACGTATCATAGAGCAACCCAAATTTACTTTCCTCAAAATTAAAGTCCATGTTTTAGTAGGGATACGTAATTCCGTTGAGATATAATCTAATATTTCCTATTTTACAGTGATCAATCTGTGAGGTACCTTTTCATTGTTGAATTTACGATAGGTTTTAAATCCACAAATAATATACAATGGCTTTTCAACAAAACGTGTCGTTGTAACAGCCCAGCTATGCTTGTTTGTAGGTGGTAACACAGGATATTCATGCAGCTCCCAACTTCGAAAACGTATAGGTAATTTTGTAACATCTTCTACAATCTTGACCAATCGAAGTTTTTCTCGATCGGATACTGTTGCTGTGGAATCCTCCAAAATATACGATGAAGAGTAATTTTCGAGTCTACTGGTGATTCTGCTGTTTTAAGAGAATTATAATCACTTCGATCGCTGATCAGAATTAGCTCTTGTTTTGCGTTGATTATAATACGTCTCAAATCATCAGCAAAGCCGAAAATATGTTTTAATGGTAACATACCAGAAAAAGTACCGTCCTGATTAATCATCCCTTGTTATTAGCTTTCGTACACCATCCTGCCATCCGTAAAATACTACTTTCTTCATCACTGTAAGAAGAGTAGAGTTTCATTGCACTTGTAATATCAACATTCTTCGATCAATCAATTTCCACATTATTTACTTCATAACGTGCTTCAGAAAAGAGTAAAGTAGGGCCATCGTTGTTTAGTTGAGATGTGCCTGGTCCACTTCCATCTGCCTTATCTGGACGTCCTTCAATATAGAGGAAGCGTTCGTGCGGTAAGTTGTATACATCTTGCTGATTAATGATAAAGCGAATGTCATCATTGTTATGGATTTCAAACGTCAAGGTTAATAAGAATGAAGCTCACTTCGTACTACACCTCCATGAGTTTCTACTGTGATCATAACGTCTAGCATTTCTTCCATTTATCTGTTGTAGCGTATAACCTAAATCTGGGAGAATCTACTTATGGTCATATGTTAACTCGTTGAGTCTTTGCACACATGTAGTATGTCTACGGAATGTACACCGTGTTTTATAGATTTTTCATACTGGTTTAAGATAAAGTTGGTAAGCTACGTACGTATGGAGATCTAAATTAATGAGCTGATTCTGTTTATTTACAAGCCTAAGAATGATGTTACTAATGTGTTTTGCAGACACAGGATGATAAAGAACTACTGACGGTTTCTCAAGAATAGTATAACCAAATTTCTCTGTAAATATAAAGTCGTGCAGGACGTGTGAAGTTTGTTGATTACTATACAAGTGTGTAATAATATTACAAGTGATGTTTACATGATGATCATCGAAGAGTGCTATAGGTTGAACAGACTCAGAACGTACGTTCGGTACGAGCTCTCTTGGTGAAAATCCAACCAATGGTCCAATTGAATCAGGTTGTGATTTGAAGTCAATCTTGAATGAACGCTCAATAACACATTTATGTGTAATGTTGCTCACAGTAATTGAGAACTTGTAATTATTATTACTAAAACTCTCATCACTAAACTGTTCAATTAACGTACTTTCAATGTAGTCATGAATATCTTCTACTTAATAAATGCCTGACGGTAGCGTTAGCACACACTTATCATAATAGAACTTGTTTACACCATCACGCACATTATAGATGTTATTGTAGTTTTCAAATGACACAAGATCAAGACTATGTGGCTGATAACCGAGTTCAATCGTTGGATTAAAGTAGGCAGTTGTTTCAGGTCCTTCTCCGCGTACAGGTAACGTTCTTACACAGTTGGTCATCACATGCACACTGATCCTCTTTGTCTACTGTCTGGATTTGAAATAAGAACATAAGATATAATCGCCCGCACATGCGTGTATTGTATGTTTGCACACGGTTTTTATTGTAAACAATGTCCGCACTGCTTCCGAAATAACGTATGAGCTCAAATGGAGGAGGTAAGTCACCATACCTATCGAAATATACTTTAGGTTTACGTTTTACGTAGGCAACGTAATGATTTCCATGTCTGCGGCTGTTGTCTGTCTTAAATACAGCACTCTCACGCTCACGTGGGCATGTTCGTAGTTGATCGCTCATATACACAATGCAAAAATAATGAATACCTATTTGCTTAGCAAACGTGAAAACTTGTTCGTGTGTTAGAGCTCGATGTGGCAGTGCATTCATTGGCCTTTTTTGATGATATGCAAATGCGAAGCCAGTAGTAGGGCTATGTGCGTACTGAATACGCTGAGTTAGCACTTTTTTGCTGCGTCAGCACCCGAGGTCATTGACCCCGGCCAAGTTCGTTGATCCGTGACGTCATCACGTGCTCTTGTTTATAAACAAATCCACGTGCTCTTGGACAGCTGCCAAGCGGTCATCTTGTTTTGCTAACCTCAGTGCTGCCATCTTAACGGCACTAAATCTTACTGTTGCCACCTTAGCTACGTGGTAGCGGGCAATTTGAAAAATTCCACTTTTTTTGACAGCTGTCATCTTTAAATCAAGCCCCGTGCTCTTGTTTGTAAACAAAGCCACGTGCTTTTCGACAGCTGCCAGCGGCCATATTGTTTCGCTAACCTCAGTGCTGCCACCTTTACGGCACTAAACCTCATAGTTGCTACCTTAGGCATTAGTGTCGCGTAATTTGAAATTCCACGTGCCTTTTTGACAGCTGTCAAGCTGACAGCCACGTGTTTTTTGACAACTGCCATCTTTAAGCAAGAGCGCATCGTGCTGCATCTTGACGGCATTAAACCTCATAGTTGCTACCTTAGCTACGTAGCGGCGGGCAATTTGAAATTCCATATGCTTATTAGCTGTCAAGCTGCCATCTTGCATCGCTAAGTTCAGTGCTGATATCTTTACGGCACTAAACTTCATAGCTACCACCATAGGCATATAGTGGTGGCCAAATTGAAATTCCAGGTTCTTTTTGAGAGCTGTCAGCTGTAGTAAACAAAGCCACGTCCTTTTTTTGACAGCGAACATCTTTTAACCAGACAGCATCATGCTGCCATCATGACGGTGCTAAATCCTAATGGATGCCACCTTAGGCACGTGGTGGCTGGCAATTTTAAAAATTGCACGCGCTTCTTAAGAGCGGCCATTTTTAACATCAAAATTTCAGTGCATTCTCGACGGCTAAGAGTTCAAGCCTAACCTCACAACCGTTATCTTGAAGGGGGTATCCTTAGTTTTACGACAAGATGCCCTTCCCGACGCTAATTACACAAGACGGCAGCTGCTAGCTTAGAAGCTACTGCACAAGATGGCGGCTGTACATAAGCTGTTATGAATAAAGCTAGCTTAGAGGCTACTACACAAGATGGAGACTATCCACAGGCTTTTATGACTTCCTCGTCCTCCTCCTCCACCTCCGCCTCTGTCGTGGCATAGCTTTATATCTCTATCGAACAATTTTAAACATGCATTAGTGTAACGACGCGAAGGCAAGGGTGTGCACGTGTTTTTGACCGGCAGCGATGATATCATCATAGTTGTGCATGTTTAGACTTGTTCACGTACTTACGAAGCTGCTGTTAAGAACATATTATGAATAGAATCGCATACTATAGTTGATATCGTGAGTGTTCAGATCACTAAATAAGTAAATCGCATGTCGTTACCTTCAACAAGTGTTCAGAACACTCTTTACACCATTGCAAGAGATACTTTTGTAGGAAAACAAGACTAGAATCGAACAACAGAACACTGTTCAGAGAGATGCCGTTGTAAAAAATTCCTTCTCAACATACTTACTGAGCTGCTCTTCTCTTTGCAAGCTGAGACGATGACATACTTACGAAGCTGAACACTCAAACACCTTCTTTCTTGACATGCTCACTCTTCTTCCTCGAGTGATGTAGTATTGAACAAAACTTTATCTTGCAAAGAAGAAGAGGGAGCGGGAGGAGGATGTTATACACATCAAAGGAATAACTAATCTAAAATAAAAGAATATGCCAATTCTACATTATTTATTACATCTTGTATGCACAAGTTTTATCTTGAATAATTTGCTGTAGTGATATATGTACATGTTCGTGAACCTTTCCCCTTCTCAAGTTAATAGTGCTAATTTTTGTATGTACAAGATTCATCTTGTTTGGTGTACCTAAATACTCAAGTTGTTGCTGTACCCTAATGGAACACTGGTAAGGGAATCGCTATCCCATACACGTTTGTCATCGAAAGGAAGCAATGAACATTTATTTTGTTCGTTCGTATACACATAATGTTTCCGTGATTGAATCCTTCTTTGCGTACAGGAAGCGGCATTTCTAAACGTAGGTACATCGCGATAATGTTGAAGGTGTAAACGGCTAACTGCGCTTGAACGTACGCCTTTTGCTTTTTTTAACGGACTGTGAATTTTGAGTATCATAGGCATACATTTTTGGTGCTAAACCAATAAGTCGGTCATGATGTGGCACACCAACAGCCGCAGAAGAGGACAATCGAACAACAGGTGGCACAACACCACAGCCCAAGTCCACGGATGTCAGCGCAGCCACAAAGAGATAGGAGGCTCTTCCCAGCGTGAATCACGCCAGCAACATAGAGAAGGGCCTAAATAGAACACAAACACAGGGAATGGGAAGCGATGGAAATTTGGGCGAAGCCAATAGGTTAACAACCATAACAGAGGGTGGAAGGAGAATTGGGTAGAGCAATTCACAATAATGACACACTCCGTCACACTTAAAAAGACCAAAATATAATATACTCAAAAGAATAATAAAGTTGGGTGGTGCAATTAAAAAAAGGAAAAGGAAAACAAAACATCATCTTTTAAGAAAAGGGAAAACTGATGACAAGGCTCATTTACACCAAAATCACCAATCGTAGTCACCATACCAATAGTTACAACTAATTTTTTCTTTTAGAAGAAATTCCACAATATTTCCCAAACACCATTAACTTCAGTAGATTTTTTGAAAATTCATTACAGTTTACTGTTTATTACATTTTGTCTTTTCGAGCTCGAAACCATTTTTCTTTAAGGAAAACCATTAATAATTATTTTCAGTTATTCATATTTTAGGTGCACCTGAAAACGTCGCGCGCGACCTTACAAATTACCCAAAATTTAAAAAAAAGGTTTGATATTTCCCAGTGAACACCGAAAGCGTTTCGAATTACAACATCCAACGGACGGGCAATGTCCACAAGAAACATTAAGGTAAAAATAATAAGAGCCCACTTCAAAAGAAAAAAAAGATAAAAGGAGATTAATAATAATAATAATAATGATGTAGCACAATAATGCAGAAACAATTAACACTCATCTTGTGACCCAGTTCATCACATCAACAACATAGACACGCCATGCAACAACGAACGTCTGCACACCACGAGTATTGTTGAGAGACTCACTTCGCGACAATGCAACTGAATCACGCCGTTATCAGAAAACAAAAGACGGAACATACCCCGACAACAATGGAATAGAAATGGAGCGAAGGTTCAAACCGAAACATTAAATCAAATTTTATGAAAGAAAAATTTAATAAAATAATAATAATAATAATAATAATAATAATAATAATAATAATAATAATAATAATAATAATGGAAGAAAATTAATTTAAACGGGAAAATGGAATTAGATACAGTTCGATCCGAAACACACTTCAGTATTCACTAGGTTTTAAAATAATTTTACAATTTTAGTCGCCTCTACGAGACTAATCACACAATAGACTACACACACCTTCTCTTGTCACAGCTCCAGTTAAAAGAGCAGATCATTTTTAAACCACACTGTTCCCGTGACGCATAAGTATGTGCATCAATAGAAATAATTCACTTGTTTAAGTATAACATAACTGGTAGGCCATATTTAGATTGGCGGAATTCAATAATGGAAGATGCGACTGAAAACACAGATAAGATCAATAATACAACCTATTGGTCACAAGATTAATATAACAATGTATACCAGACCAATAATAGTTAGAACATTAGCAACTTCCGTATACTTCACAAGAAAGAAAATATAATGAATCTACCTAAAATATCACCTTAACAAATATAAATATAGGAGTGTCCAACGGCTAATATATTTATGAAGTATCTTCAAAAATATTATATTTTATTAATGCCTTGAAAACCATCTTTATTATTATTATTATTATTATTATTATTATTATTATTATTATTATTATTATTAGCGTATTTTAAAATACTAGTTTTGCGAAGGGATACACACGGAAATCCTTTCAGGACATAATTTGGCACATAAACGTTGCTTTTCGGCAAGTAGTATGTTGAAGTTGTGGTTCACAAGACGTCTCCCCAGAAATAATATTAATTCAAAACATGGACAAGGGAGCCATGTTGTCGTCTTTCTTACTGCAGAATAATCCCCAGTACGGTAGTTCGCATGGAAGGTCCTTCGTAGTTAATATTAAACCAGACGATCACTTACCAGACTGTTGATAATAATCCTGAGGTACTCACTTATTTCTTTTAAAGTATTCCCAAGGATGATATAATAGTCAGCTGCAGGCACTCGGAAACATGCACAGAGGTTGCGCTCCAAATTAACTAACAAGTTTAAATTGCACCACCAAAAATCTGAACAAAAATGTAAAAGAATATACACAGGCCTAAGCCTTCCTTTCACAATCACATTATGGTGGTTTCCAATCGTTTTTGCCCGCCATAGCGAATACCAGCAAGCCAAGCGACATGACGTCCGCACAAGCCTAGCGCTGTAGCAGGAGTGCTCGTTTGGAATAACGGCCACTAGAGGGCGCCGTGCAGAACAGTTGACTATCAAGCAGCAGAGCTACCAACTAACGAGCTCATAGACAATGACGTTCAATAAAAGTCCAGTGGCGAAGCAATTGCCCACAGTAATATTACATTATTCCGGTGTAGCGGTGATTTAAAAAATTATACCGCTACAATGACATTCATGCCGCATTAATCATTCATAAGCCCTATGATTTTCTTGTTCTGTGGCCGAATGTTGAATGGATTACTACGTGAAAAGGAAGAAGTGTCAAAGTAATGTGAATCGTTTCGCATCACATAGTAGGCATCCGTCTTCCGAATATGAAAAACGAAACTATCCATATACAAAAGTGTAAGATCAGAAAACTGTTGCTTTGCAGATCCGTAATGAAAATCATACATTTTTAATTTTGAAAAATCAAGTATAGCGATTCCTAAATAAATTGGCTTGGCATAGACGATCTCCGTTTTTTTATATTTTATTTCAACAGAAATAAGGTCACGATCAATAACATGATAGGCTTTTGAAATTTGGTTTTATGATGTATTTTCACGCGCCAAACTGACCATCTCACTGAGTAATTAAAAGAATGTCACGATGTTTGCGTACATTTTCAATGCTTTTGCCATAGATCGAGTTATTCATCAGTTTGAAAAACGTACTCTCAAATGTTGTTGTAGCACGTTGACGATGTTCGGTATTGAAATCCATGTAGGATTCAAGACATGCTTCCTGCCCAAACGCAACTATACTATGAATACAATCTAAATGTTAGCCATATTCGAGACATCGAACAAGACATAGCGCTTTTTCGGAAAAAGTGTGGCCATCAGTTTAGTATGTTTCGATGTATCGTTAGGTGGAATCATTTTTTCAACACAAAAAAGGAAGGTCAGAATGTGAATCGTGCAGATTCGAAGGGTATGCAAGAGAAGCTTCCAGCTCGTAGCCGCGATGAGGATCTTTAGCGGCCTCAAAAACATCAAAATATTGAATTTCAGTTTCTGTTAGCCATACAAAATCTTTACAAGGTAATTATTATTATTATTCACATCGAAATACTTCAGATAATAATCTTCTTTCTCTGAATTATAGCTGTCGAGGTAGGGATTATTCGCGGTGGCATGCCTGTTGACAAGCGAAGCTAGTCCGCCGCGAATGTCACGTTCAAAAACAAAAGCATGTCGACATCCCTTAGAAGGTCAAGTTGAACACCGGTACACTTGAGCATCGCATCCCATGACAGACCAGGTGTTGTGTAGTAATAGCAAGGGTCTAATCCGTAAATAGATAAACACATTTTACGAAAGTTCTCGAATATCACAGAGTAAATGTATATCTACCTTCAAATACAAGTCGGCATATTCACCTTAGGTCTGTAGATGAAACGTTGACCACACCTGGCAGGCATGCAAATAGTCTTCATCGGAAATGGATACCGTATGCTTATCGTATGATGATGTGCTGAGTGACGGCGTGCTACATTCACTTAACACACTTGTAAACGCAGACTGAGGAGGTCATTTTGTTTCTTCCAATGTTTGAAAGCTCTGAATATAATCACAGGGCAGAACACCTTTCCTTATACAAAGTTTAAATTGTTCAGCATCTGAAAAATACTCTCGAATGTATTTCAAGTCATCGCTGGAAAGCCCATTTACAAGTGTATCAAGTGAAAAGTTCATAAAGTTAAAGGAATCTAGAAAGCGAATGCTAATATCGCCTATACGATAACTGAATGAAATAAAGCGTTCATGATTTTGCGCAATCACAATGTAATTGTGCAAATTGTCGAAATTCTCGAATACGCGACTAGGATGAATGACGATGACGATAATTCTTGATGTACCTAGAAAGAAAAGCTTGAAAGGTAGCCTAGGTGTACAAAGAAAGGTGAAGCAGCCTAAAGTAAAGTTGCTTTTTTTGTAGAAGCACTTGCATCGCACATAGTGATGATAGGAAAGGGCTACGAAAGTTAGTCGGTTTGTCAACAGCTAGTCTAAAAATAAGGTAGCTGTGCTAAAATGCATGCAACTCGCATATCATCAACAGCTAGCGTAGAAGTAAAGTTGCTTTTGAAAAACGCAAGCACTAACCAACAGTTTTACACAAGGCTTACCTTAAGATGTGCAGATGAAGAGTGCAAACTGAAGAATGCTCACTGGAATAATGTTAACAGCAGACGACGATTTTCTAAAAAACAAAGAAAAAGAAGTCGTAAAAATCGATGATAATAATAATAATAATAATAATAATAATAATAAAAATAATAATATTCAATGAATTAAACTTACCTTTTAGCAGATATCAGTCACGATGATCAGCTTCGTTGAAAGTGAGGGAACACAGTAAACTATTTGTTTTATATGCACATACGATTTTATATCATCAGCACTTCACACACACACACACACACACACACACACACACACACACACACACACACACACACACACACACACACACACACACACGGGCACTGCATCTGTTATGCGTCTTACACACAGACTACATCCGGTGGACTGCGGACTTGCTGCTAGAGAGCAAAGCAGGAAGTGCAGTACAGTTGTAACAAAAGTTTACGCACTGACTTCCTTCAGCTAAGTGAAGCGGTCGGTACAATGTCTAGTTAAAAACTATTAAAGCACAGGCCTTCAGGGTGAGCAGTGGACTAAGGCCCTTCTCCTAACTCTTCCCATGTCGATATCCCAAGAAGGGGTTTTAACAACGCCTACACCTGACTGTTAACTTGGGAGCAACTCGGGACCCTGAGCTGAGTCTAAGCGAAACAAACGTGTTTAGTTAACAACAACGGGGCCGTAAGCTGAGTCTAAGCATTGGTTGTGTCGAGCTGTAGTTGGAGAGCGATTTCCGACGGGGCCGCGAGCTGAGTCTAAGCATTGATTGTGTCGAGCTGTAGTTGGGGAGCGATCCTCGGGCCCTGAGCTGGGCGTGGCTGACGGTATCCCCTGCCTGTTAACTTGGGAGTGACCCCTCGCGCCTTGAGCTGAGGTGACGATTTATAACAACACCTACGATATTCCCTGGCTGTTAACTTGAGAGCAACCCCTCTGGATAATGAGCTGAGTCTAAGCATTGCTTGTGTCGAGCTGTAGTTGGGGGAGTGATCCTCGGGCCCTGAGCTGGGCGCGGTCGAAGGTATCCCCTGCCTGTTAACTTGGGAGCGACCTCTCGAGGCCTTGAGCTGGGGCGACGATTTATAACAACACTTACGGTATTTACTGCCTAGTGACTTTGGGGCCCTGAGCTAATATAAGTCTCTAGGGCTTTAGCGACTGAACTTGTTACAACTGAGTGAGCTACCGTTGTGTAATTTCTTATGATACAGTTGCGTAAGAATATACTTCGTCCTCTCCCTGAGGTAAAAGTTGCTGATGAGCGAAATTCCTTTTGATAAGCAAACGTGCACTGGCCGAGTCTAGCAGCAGCTTGTGTTTGCTTGAAACACACTCTAAAAAATATTCTTACATGATCGAACAACAACGTTTTCTGCAGAACATCAAGTGCTAGTGGTAGGTCTGAGCACACATACCAACTGTCCCTCCCAGCTCTCCTCACACGCCCTCACACACCTTCCACTTCCTTTCGCCTATGCGTGCTCTGCAAAGAACGGAATCAAACCGATTTTGCTGCAGTTCTGCCCTGCGCGGAAGAGCGGCGACTAGATTGCTTCCAGCACCAAGCAAGCCAGCAATTTTCTAGATGGGTTGGGAGATGACCCAAGGGAGGGGGAACCCTCTCCCCTTCCCCACTTTTTGCACGGGTCGGGAGATGGTGCACTCCGTCACTAACCTAACCGATACGGCTTCTCCATAAGGAGCATGTGTGAGGTTAGGTTAGCATTCGTGGTGGCAAGGTTAGGTTAACACGTTATGATGATGTCCTAACCTTACCCAAGAGCCACCTAACAGATAGGGCTCCTTCAAGCGGTGTCTGTGGGGTTAGATTTGTCCTCGCAGATGAGGTTATGACGTTATTGTGATGGCATAATCTCTCCAGAGGTAAAAACCGCATGAATTGAACCTGCCTGCAACCATAAAAACACTCAGCAAAAAATCAAATTTCTTACCAAAAGCATGGACAGATAGTGATTCAGTCTCATTGTTTTCGAACATACATTGCCTATACTACTATTAACAAACGGATACACTGACTAGAATTTGCACTCTAGGATCATTTCTGGACTTTCGTCTTTTAAAGATTTCTTCAAAGCCCATTTTTAGCTTTACCTCGTCTGGGTACAATTGTGAGAAGAGAAAGTGGCGATGGACGAGAGGATATTCTTAAAATGTACTAGAAGACCCGTGCAGCCACGCAGCATTCGTTATAAATAGATCAGTTAACGTATCTTGATATAAAATTGCTCCGTGAGCTGCCTGGGTAAATTTTTGAACGTTTACTTTTAGGATTTGCATGACCTGTGATCTATGTGTAAAGTGAATTTCATAGATTTATTTATTTTTGATAGTTTGGCCATTAATGAAATGATCCCAGTAGAGCAAGCTGGATTCAGGCAGAACCGAAGCTGTGTTGACCAGGTGCTAGCACTAACAACTCACATTGAGGCTGGTTTTCAAAGGGATACTAAAACATCTGTAGTCTTTGTAGATCTAAAGGCTGCATGTGATACTGTATGGAGGCAAGGGTTGATGTTGAAGATGCAACGAGTTATCCCTTGCAAAACTGTAACCACACTGATCAACAATATGCTAACCGAAAGGCTCTTGCGTGCCGTCATGTATGATGACATTAGTCGTCTTAGGAAACTAAAAAATGGCCTTCCCCAGGGATCAGTATTGGCATCTCTTCTATTCAATCTCTACATATCGGATATTCCTGAAACAAAATCATTAAAATTTTCTTATGCAGACGACCTAGCCATTGCCATTCAACATCCAGATCTCAGCCATGCCGAGGCCATCCTGACGTCTGACCTGAATACACATAGCTCTTACTTCCGAAACTGGAGACTACAACCCAGCATGAATAAGACAGAATCTGCTTGCTTCCATCTCCACAACAAGTTGGCTAATACAAAACTCCAAGTATGCTTCAATGGCTCAGTGCTAAAGCACAATCCTAATCCAAAGTACCTCGGGGTAACGCTTGACCGAACCCTATCTTATAGAAAGCATCTCGAAAACCTCGGATCCAAGTTGAGATCACGTAATAATATTCTGTTTAAATTGTGTGGAACTTCATAGGGTGCTTCAGCGGACACATTAAGACGCACTGGGCTTGGCCTCGTGTATCCTGCAGCTGAATACTGCTCTTCAGTATGGCTTAACAGTTGCCACGTGAAGAAAGTCGATGTACAACTTAACACCACCATGCGTATCATCTCTGGTACTCTGAAGCCTACTGCAACGCACTGGCTGCCAGTCCTGTCCCACATTGCTCCACCAAGCCTGCGACGTTCAAGAGCCCTTGTTCAAGAATATGATAAGATCATGTCCAATCCAACTCTACCTATCCACAGAGATGTTGCAGATCTCTGGAGACAAAGGCTGAAATCCCGTAAGCCACCAATGAAAACAGCTAAGAATCTAATGGATGCTAGTTTCAGTTTAAAAGAGGAATGGAAAGAGCAATAGTTTCGTACAGCTCCGGAGTGGCCAAACCACGCCCCAGCTGGTTTCAGTTTGCCAAGAAGAACGTAAGCATCAATAAACAGGTTTCGCACTAATTGTGGAAGATCTGCATTCTCCCTTCACCAGTGGGGCATCGGGGACTCTCCAGCATGTGATTGTGGTGCTTTAATCCAGACCATGCATCATATAATGGACGAATGCCCTCTGCGTGCTTATGGTGGAGACCGGAAAGACTTTGCTGATGTCTCAGAATCCCTAGTGCAGTGGATAAACCATTTAGATATCCATGTGTAATTGTTCCCTACTTACCATGCATTCTTTTTGTGTATTTAATTTATAGAAAAATCATATTTTGTTTCCTATCTAAAATTATCCTTGTGGCATATGTGTGTGGGAAGTATTTAATATTTTCGAATGATAACAATAAGTCATTGTACCGTATGTATTTAAGCATCGCGCTATGGATACGATGTACACGATTCCTACTGCCGCTGCGACTCTCACATATTAGCCTACCGAAAACTGTGGATTCAGCACTGATCTCGTCATCTTGCACGTTTTCTTACTCATTCCTTCTGACTCGTATGCCGATGGAAGCATGGAAAAGTGCTACGAACACAACCGAGATTTGCGGTTAGCCTTTCGGATATCAAGAAAGCATTTGATACTGTAAACAGAGAGAATGTATGGGAAACACTGAAGAAAATTGGAATACATGATGACATGATACACAGGATCAAGAATGTGTATGAAGATACCTGCAGTAGAGTCAATACACCAGTAGGAATGACTGAAACCTTTGATATAAAATCTGGGTTAAGACAGGGTGGTGTTTTGTTTCCCCTTCTTTCCATCACTGCGACGAAAAGTACACCAAACCATTGGAGGTAAGAATATGAAAGTTATCTTGTTCGCTGACGACATATGCTTGTGGGGAGACTCTAAAGAAGACCTTCAAGAACAAATAAACTCCTGGACAGAACCTGCTAAAGAATATGGACTCATCTTCAGCCAAGAGAAAAGTGACGTTATGCCATCAAAAGATACGGACAACCAGTGGGACACATTGAAATAGAGGGGAAACAGCTAAAGATGAACCACCAATTCAAATATCTTGGAATTGTTATCTCTTATACTAGTTCTATAGACAAGGATATTTCCCACAGAATGCAGGGAGGTAGCAACTTCTACAAAATTTTTAAAGACATAATTTTGAACAAGAAAACACCAGCAAAATGTAAGAGAGTCGTATATGAAACCTATTACGTACCATTCGTGACCTATGGTTGCGAAACATGGACCAACAGAAGTAAAGATGCCAGTAGAATCCAGGCAGCAGAAATTAGATTTTTCTGTAGCGTGATCGGTAAGACACGGAGGGGCAGAGTCCGTAATGAGGAAATCCGCAAACAGGCTCGAGTTGTAAGACTGCAGGACGGAATAACATCGCAGCGACTGAGATGATATGGATATATGCGACGCATGGAAGATAACAGATTACCGAAACAAATGTATGACCTAAAATTCGGATACAAAAGACCAAGACTCATGCACAAGGACGTGGTGAAGACTGCCATTGGGAAGCGAGGACATACTTTAGAAAGCACTGAAGAAGTAGAGAATTTCAGAGACCACAACTGGTGGAGAAGCCTCGTTCGCCGACCCATCGCTTAAGATGGAACGGCGTGGGATAAGTATGTATGTATGTATGTATGTATGTATGTATGTATGTATGTATGTATGTATGTATGTATGTATGTATGTATGTATGTATGTATGTATGTATGTATGTATGTATGTATTACATCTCCTCCTAACCGACTGCAGCGATTTCAACCAAACTCGGTGCACCTACAACTTAGTATCAGGAGACAAACCGCGTGGGGGTAATCACCCGAAGTACCCTTAGGGACGGGGGGCGAGGGGTGTGGCATGTAAAAAATTCTAAAATAGTGTCGAATCCATACTTTCTGGTGTCGCTGATATGAATAGTGACACTCCGAACTTTTTAAATTCCATGTTCTGTCTCCTATGGGATAGGGGCAAGGGGGGGGGTGAGTGATATACGGTAGCAATATAATCGAAAATAGTGTCGAATACATAATTTTCGGGATCGCTGAGATGAATAGTGACACTCCGAACTTTTTAAATTCCATGTTCTGTCTCCTATGGGATAGGGTCAAGGGTAGGGGGGGGGGGGTGAGTGATATGGCAATATAATCGAAAATAGTGTCGAATACATAATTTTCGGGATCGCTGAGGTGAATAGCGACACTCCGGGTTATTTATAAGCCCACGTTCAGCCCCGTTTGAGGTTGGGGTCAGGGGAGAATGTGATAACTATTTAATCAAAAATAGTGTCGAATCTGTAGTTCTCGGGGTCGCTGAGATGATTAGTAGTAACACTCTGGATTCTTAAAGTCCAAGTTCAGCCCCCTTTGGGGAGGAGGCGAGGGGATCGTGATATATAAAAATAGTCGAAAATAGTGTCGAATCCGTACTTTTCGAGGTCGCTGAGATTAAAAGTGACACTCCGGATTTTTTATAAAGTCCAAGTTCAGTCCCCTTTGGAGTGGCTGGCGAGGAGAGAGTGATTTGTAAAAATAGTCGAAAATAGTGTCGAATCCATACTTTTTGGGGGTGCAGAGATGTATAGTGACATTCCGGATTTTCATTTAGTCCAAGTTCAGTCCCCTTTGGGTGGGGGGCGGCGATGGGAGAGTGATATAAAAATAATCGAAAATAGTGGCGAATCCATACTTTTCGGAGTCGCTGAGATGAATAGTGACATTCCGGATTTTCATTAAGTACAAGTTCAGTCCCCTTTGGGTGGGGGGCGAGGGGGTAGTGATATAAAAAGTAATCGAAAATAGTGTCGAATCCATACTTTTCGGTGCGCTGAGATTAATAGTGACACTCCTGTATTTTTAAATTCCATGTTCAGTCTCCTATGGGATGGGGGCCAGGGGGGAGTGATTTATCAATATAATCGAAAATAGTGTCGAATACATAATTTTCGGGATCACTGAGGTGAATAGCGACACTCCGGGTTTTTATAAGTCCAAGTTCAGCCCGTTTGAGGTGAGAGTGAGGAGAGAGTGTGATAAAAATTTAATCAAAAATAGTGTCGAATCTGTAGTTCTCGGGGTCGCTATGATGATTAGTAACACTAGGATTTTTTAAAGTCAATGTTCAGCCCCCTTTGGGGAGGAGGCGAGGGGAGAGTGATATTTAAAAATAGTCGAAAATAGTGTCGAATCGGTCGTTCTCGGGAACGGTGAATAATTAATTTCACTCCGGATTTTTTACAACTTCATGTGCAGCCCCCTTTTGTATAGGTGTGAGAAAGGGTGAAAAAAATAAAGTGACCAAAGTGACCGAGATCATGGCTGTATCTGTGTATTTTCCAGCAAAGTTAACAACTAAATTTGGTGCAAATATTACTTACTATCTGTGGAAAAATGTGTGGGGGCAAGACACCCATAGAAATCCTATGAGAATTGGGTGAAATATAGATAAAAATGATCAATATTGGCATCGAATCCATAGTTTTAGGACTAACGGAGTGATTTGAACCAAACTTGGTACACTTATGACTTACTAGCAGGAGACTACCCGCGTGGTGGCAGGATACAACTAGCATCTTTAGGGGTAGGGGTGGGGATGAGATGTTTGTAATATAAGAGTAATCGAAAATAGTGGCGAATAATTGTTTTCGGGGTCGCTGAGATGAATAGTAACACAGCGGACTTTTCAAAATCGATGTTCAGCAACCACAAGAGCGAGAGAAGCGTGAAGAGTGATACATTAAAATAATCGAAAATAGTTTCGAACCGGTAGTTTTCGGAAATGCTGAGATAATTAGTTTCACTTCGGATTTTGTATACGTCCCAATTCAGCCCACTTAGGTGTCGGAGCGAGAGGGATTTATATATCAAATATTCGAAAATAATGTCAAATCCATAATTTTCGGGATTGCTGAGGTGAATAGTAACACTCCGGATATTTTATAAATCCAAGTTCAGCACCCTTTCTCGGGGGGAGGGGGCGAAGATGGAAGTGAGATATACAAGTAGTCGAAAATGTTGTCGAATGCATACTTTTTGGGGTCGCTGAGATGAACAGTGACATTCGTATTTGTTAAAGTTCAATTTAGTCCCCTTTGCCACAAGGGGATGAGAAAGTGTGAAAAAGAAATTGTCCAAAATGATCCAGATAATGGACGTAACCTATGTATGTTCCAGCGTAGCTATCAACCAAAATTGATACAAGTATGACAGATAATGGACGTAACCTATGTATGTTCCAGCGTAGCTATCAACCAAAATTGATACAAGTATGACCTACTATCTGGAGGAAGTACTGTTTAGGAGAGGACACCCCTAGAACGACTAGGGGAGGGCGTGAAACATATATAAATAACTAGAAACGAACAATAATAATGTCGAGTCATTAGTTTTCGGAACTACTGGGGCGATTCCAACCAAACCTGGAACACTTATGAGTTACTATCAGGAGATACACCGCGTGGGGATATGATAACCTTAGCACCTCTAGGGGTAGGTGTTGGAGGGGGTGAGATGTGAAAATGATAAAAAAATAGAATCACATCCATAGTTTTCGGGGTCTCTGAAATGAACAATGACACTCCGGATGTCGTTTAAGTCCAAGTAGAGCCCCGATTGGCAGGCGGGTGAAAAGGAGTGATGAAAAGAAAATATCCAGTGACCAAGCTTATGGATGTTTGTGTGTACGTTCCACTATAGCTGTCAATTGAACTTGGTACTGTACCGTACCCAGGGGTATGAACCCTCTAGGACGATGCCTCCATTTCCTGATTAATCATCCGACTAACTCAGGTGGGGTAGAGAAGTGGGTTAAGTTGTCGCGGGTAAGTCCAAAAGTCGAAATTTAAAACTTATCTCTAAGTATCGTGACAGAAATAATGGAGGTCTATCACGAATGAGAAACACTAATATGGGGCAACTCAAAGAAATAAAAATCAAATTAACAAAATGGCTTGAAACTGGCGTTGAAACAAATGAAATTCAACCAAGGAAATGTGGAAAACAAACATTAATAACGCAAAACAATTCAAATGAGAAATTAAAATTCCATATAAAAGTCAATTATTGATAAGTTTCAATGTATCAACATTATAGTCCAATGTTCCTGTTCACATGGAGTAGCACCATCGTAAGAATCACAATTATACGTATTTATTTTTGGGAAAGTTGCTCCGATAATCGCATTTGAACGTGATTTAAATTTGGACGAAGTGGGACATGACGATATGAAATACGAAAAATACTAGTGGCATTTCCCTACGCTATATTTACAATAATCAAAACAAACTAAAATAACCAACGTATTTACATTGGATCAGGTGGGAGGAAAACTTACATACTACACTAACTCGACGTGAAACGCGGTTTAACGAAAGATCTAGTAAGAACTAGATTAACCTTAACCATCAACTCAGCACTCGGGCTGTTCCCCATTAATCAACAAGACAACAAACCAAAATCACAACATAATCACATAAATACACAATCCTCTAAGAGAAAGCCAATAATATAATTCAATGAACACCAGGAAACAACGCGCAACCTATCCCGTTCATATTGCTGCATCGGCGCGCAGGGTAGCACCCTTCGTCAATTACAAACTTCCTGCTTGGCAGTTAGCTGAAAAGAATGTTAAAACTCAATACTACTCTTGGAAATTTGTCACCGTTTTCATAAGATTATATCGCGGAAATTGCCCTTCACTTCACAACTACAGTATAACCTTGGCTGATAAACAGACCTACATAGCGAGCCAATATTTCAACAACTGCTCGGAAATTCACATACAAAACGTGCGTATTTCCAGCATGCTACTATATTTCTCAACACACATGTAATATTCACTGGGCCTGACATTTACTTCACGGCAACTGTGATTCTCAATTATATTCCATTATACATTCACAGGCCTATTCTTGCTTCACATAATTATATCTCATAAAATTTTCAGGCATGCGCACTGCCTGCATCATTAACTTCATATTTATTTCTTCATGCACTAAATTCTCATGTATATCCTGTAGTTTCATCAGCCTTTATCATTTCAACTCAGGGTTCGATTCCCTGTCTAATCATTGTTTAAAACAGTTTCCAATCCATATTAAAACAACCTATGGCAATCAACGGTGCACATACAGATTCACACGTCTCACAGCACCTGTAACGCATGCAGCAAGCGTCCTATCTGTCACTAATCTCTGAGTGTAAGTTAATAAAATTAAGTCTCAACGATGCGAGTGTGTAACTCGGGATGTTGATGATTTCAGCTATCTAATCCTTCTATCTCTATCAAACAAAAACATAGGAATAACCTGAAGCTAAATAACATGCATAAATCACACAAGTAAAATCAAAATAAAACCTAACACTTCCCTCAATATCCCAACTAGCTAATTATAAAGTAAAAGAAAGAAAAGGGAAGCATGCAAAACCGACCTGTCCATATTTACAATATCACAAATATAAAATTAACACATACCGTCAGGCTGAAATTATACTAAAGAAAAACCCTAATCTAAGCCTCACTAGTATTAATCGTAATTCATAAAACATGCCATTTACACATAATACATGCGTCTTATCTTGGTAACTCCCAGGACAACTGTAGCGGCTCACATCCCCGCTACTATGAGGATCTACTCCATGATCATCAGGGTTTCAAAACGTGGATCCAATCTTCTTTCTTCTATAAGCGATGCTATCTTCCTGAAGTCAGTTCCTGTATAACAGCAACACACAAGTTTCTAGTCACTATTTCTTCACGGCTCTCTGTGCACGTTGCACCGAACAAACCCTCTGTCAGCTGTAACTAAAAGCCAACGTGAATAAAATCACACCAATCACACATTCACCATATACAGTAAATATTAAGGGTATAAACTCTGTCACTAAGAGCGGCACGCGGATCGATTCGAATAGTCTCTCGCGAAACGCGACTGGCCCGAAAGTACAACACGGATAAGCGTCTCCCACTCGATTACCAGTTTGCGGCTGAAATTACCGTCTGTTCCTTGAATACACGAACTTGTGACATAGCGCACTTGGCTAATTATGACTGCACAGAGTTTACATAATAACAGTGTTCACAAAAAAGAAATTCACTGTCTTGGGTCAGTTTGACCGTACAAAGTTACATTCCTGCCCACGTGGCAATAATTACGCGTCCCGCGTTCACTGAATTATGACACTAATGCTCACAACTTGACAACACACAGATAAAAGAGAAGTACGGAGCGATGCTCTTACCAACACACAAAGAAAGGAGAGCTTTCCCAACAGGTGGTGCGCTTAAGTAACTGAGCCGACGCCGTTATGGCTACGGGATTCCCTGGATATTCAAATGATCAGCCAATCAGAGCTGTTATTACACACAATGTCTTTGTAATTTACTAAAATTAATATCACATACACTCATGATAACCAGATTAGAGCTCAGACAATTGTTATAATTTATTCCTTAATATTTCTAGCTCTCAGACATGTGGAAAACCCTCAAATAACAGAACTGACCTCTCTTTCTCGCTGAACACATCACACATATAACAATGTTGGTCATTCTGGTATTTTAACTCTGCGCGGTCCAGAATTCATAGTAGCCACGCCCTCGCTTTCCAATTGGGTTAACCACACCTCGTGGCCTAACGATTTCTACACGTGTTGTGCTGGACTGACGCTGGGTAAAACTGAACGTTTCCCACGGTCACAGGCAAGCTTCGCGAAGTATCCAGCCACATTATGTCTCCAGGATTTCCGGTCTCAACTGTACTGTAATCTGCTACTTTTCTAATGCCTGACTGCAGTTCACGATTTTATACTGTTTGATGTGCCAAATATATGACTTTATATCTCACATGATCCGCCGGGGTACGGCACAGTACTAATATTACCTAGGCCTACTATAGGGTTAAAATTCTGCCGGGGCAAGACTCCTCTAAATCCCTAGAGAAGGGGGCGAAATATAATTATAACTAAAAGCGACCTATGTTAGTGTTGAATCCATACTTTTCAGGACTACAGGAGTGATTTCAACCAAACTTGGTACACTTATGACTTGCTATCAGGCGACAAATTCCGCGGAGGTATGATGACCGTAGTACCCATACAGGGGATGAGATGTAGATATAAGTGAAAGTGGCGAATCCATTCTTTTAGGGGTCCCTGAGATGAATAGTGATGGTCTGGAATTTTTGAAGTCCAAGTTCAGCCTCCTTTAGCACAGGCGTGAGAAAAAGTGAAAAGAAAAATATACAAAATGACCGAGATAACGGACGTATGTGTGTATGATCCAGCATAGGTCTCAACAAAAATTGGACTTAATGTCCAGAAAAATTACTTTAGGTGTAAGAGACCCCTAGCCCCAAAAAAGACAGATTTTTCGGTCTAATCCATAGTTTTGGGGTCGCTGAGGTGAATAATGACACTCCGGATATCATTATTCATCCCCCATAGGAATGGAGATGAGAAGGGTTGGAGAAGGAAATGTTCAAAATGACCTAAATTACGGATGCATGCATGTTTATTCTAGCACAGCCATCTTACAAACTTGGTACACATAAACCTTATAATTTATAAAAAATACTGTTGGGGTAAAACAGCCCTAGTACGCGTGGGGAGGTGGTGAAATATAAAAATAAACGAAAATGACTGATATTAATGGCGAATACATTGCTTACGAGGTCGCTGAGTTGAACTGTCACATTCTGCATGGTTAAGTCATACTTAAGCCTCAATCGGTATGGAGGTTGAGAAGGGGCGAAAATGAATGTAAAACTAACCCTGATTATGGATGAATGTGTGTATGTTCCAGAATACTGGGTTGGCCTACACATAATGACTTACCATTTGAAAAAATAATACTATGGGGATGAAACATCACAAACCCCGCTGGGAGTGGGAAATGGGAGGGGATGTCGTGTAAAAATAATGGAAAATAAGCGATATTTAGGGCGAATCCATTGTTTATATGACGCTGATACGAATTTTGACGCTCTGGATACCGTTTAGGACCACGTTCAGCCTCCATTGAGACGGGGGATTGAGATGGGCCGGAAAATAAATAGTCTAAAATGACAGAGATTAGTGTTGAATCCATTGCCTTTGAGTTCGCAAGGCTGATTGGTGACAGTCGCAATATACGTGATATCTGTAGCGCGACGGGTAAATGCATATAGTTATCACTAATTTCTTTTTGAAAGGATCAAATACTTCCAGTCAATTTGAGCTTCCACGGGGAAAAAGTTTTACTCAAAAGTTAAATAATCTAAAACTTGAAAAAAAACTCTAAAACTACGTAATAGATCGTAAAATGTCAATCAACATTTTCAAAGGAATTACATTAAAAACCACTTCACACATAACTAACTAATCTAATCCAAAAAATACCCGAGCAACGCCGGGTACTACAGCTAGTGTGCTATAAAATGCATCCTGAAATCTGGTCATGAACAAAGGGTCAGCGAAATAGTGATAGATAATTCTGAGTGTCGACTGCTGGTAAATAACAGTCAGAACAGGACTGCAAAGGTGTTCCATTACTCGTTTTGAGAAAATTCTGACATTCTTTGTACCATTCAGCGGTGGGATGATACTAATATATCGACTGCAACTGGTAATATTTTATAAATTTTACATTTTTATATATCAAGGCAAGCTTAAATTTGAAATGTTAGTTTCTATATGTGCATTATCTTCTCAGTTAGTAACATGTTAAGGATTATTTTCATTTTCATTTGGTGTTACGGAAGAACTCTCATTTAACTAACATGGGTGTGGTAAGTGCTGCTATCTGCAATGTCGCTGTACACGCAATTCTCACGACACAAAGCAGGCAGTATATAGAGATTGAGAAGACGGTGGTCAGCATTGAATACATGTATGTCAAGGCATGTACTGCACAATAACTTATCATTGGACGACAGAAGAGATCAAATCAAATCAAAATCTCTTTATTTGCAAATGAGGTGTCTACCCCGGTGGCAAATGGTACACTAAAATACTGCCAAGCAATAAATTTTAAATTAACAAAAGAAGAAGAAAATTTCCTAGAATTAAATATTATACAATTTATGCTAACATTTTTTTCTATTAAACCCACAGCTCATCCTTAATAAATTTAAATTGTTTACAAAATTCTACTTATAACATCTCCTGTACTTACAAACATAGTCAACTCATATACAGTATGTGGAATTACTTCTAATAATACTATACAACTGGTATAAGATTAAAAATTTACACTGCATTTTTTATTATTGATTTTTTTACCCATTTTGGAACCTAAGTAACATAACGACCTGCTGCATCTTAACCAGAGCCCCTTTTGCCACCACTTTTCAGAATTCCTGAAGGGCCTTCACATCTACTGTAGCGGTCCCAAGGCCCTTGAATTCCCCACAGTACTTCACCCCTACAGGCAGTCGCATACTTCGGCTGTCCAAACCCCTTAGACCAGGGGATGGAATTGATTTATTCACATACATTTTTTATTTAAAATAACCTGCACTGGTCGACTGCCCTCTAACATTTGATTTATTTTCTGTTGCTGTTTATTCTCTTCTTAAATATCTGTACAGATTTTGGAAAAGGATCAAACACTACCCCTGGTAAACTGTTCCACTCCTTCACGCCCTTCCCAATGAATGAAAATTTACCCCAATCGCTTCTGCTAAAATTCCTTCTAATTTTATACTTGTCGTCAGTTCTGCTGATATAATTGTTCTCCAACCGAAGCCTCTCACGGATTTCTCCCCATGCTTCTTCTCCTGTATAGGCTCTATTTAATCTTATAAGTTTAGTTTTCTCCCTTCTCTTACTTAAAGTTTCCCAACCAAGTTCATCTAACATTTCTGATACACTACTCTTTCTCCTGAAATCCCCTGTTACAAACCTTGCTGCTTTCCTCTGCACACCATCTATTTCTTTTATTAGGTATTCTTGGTGAGGATCCCAAACACTGTTTGCATATTCCAAAATGGACAAACCATACTTAACTAACTTTTTTCTTTTAGTTCTTTGTTGCATCCTTTAAGTAACCTCATTATGACATGTAACGATCTGTATGCTTTCCCAACAATGTCAGCCACATGACCCTTTCAGTGCAAATGACTTTCAAATCTCACACCTAAGTATTTGCACTTGCCATCTTTTGGGATAACTACCTCATCCAAAGTATATTCAAATTCATTTTTAAAGCTCCTGTTTGTATATGTTGTAACAGTTGATTTGCCTCCATTAACCTTCATATTATTGTCTTCAACCCATTGTTGGATACTTTCAAGGTCCCTTTGTAATTGTGAACAATCCTCAATGTTATTTATTTCCCTATAAACAATTATGGCATCTGCATACAATCTTATTTTTGATGTTATATTGTTCCCTAAATCATTTACATATATGAAGAAAAGTAATGGATCGAATGTATTACCCTATGCAATTCCCTTCCAAACTTTCGCTTCCTGTGATATATTAGTACCTACTTTGACTTTCTGAACCCTTGAATTTAGAAATGTTCTTATCCAATGTATAACCCTTACGTCCTATCCTATTCCCTTCAATTTCTTTAATAATATTCTGTGTTCCCCTCTATCAAAGGCTTTGTAAAGATCTATGGCTATGCAATCTAACTGGTCTCCTGAATCCATCTGATCTGATATGTCCTGCTGAAATCCCACCAGTTGTGCCTCACAAGAAAATTTCTTTCTAAATCCATACTGGCTCCTCATGAACCAAATTTTATCATCACATATACCTCTGATGTACTTTGATATTAAACTCTCCAGTATTTTAAAAACTATATTGGTCAGGCTGATTGGTCTGTAGTTCTCTGGTTTCCTTTTATCACCCTTTCCTTTATAAATTGGAATTATTATAGATTTCTTCCATTCCTTTGGTATTACACTATTATTTATGACATAATCAAAGAGAAATTTTAAATAAGGCACTATGTACCACCCCATTGTCTTTAATACCTCCCCAGTAATTTGATAACTTCCTGCTGCTTTTCCTTGCTGAAGCAGTTGGATTTCTGTGAAAAAATCTTCATTTGTGAATGAGAAGCTTCTTGTTTCCCTCTGTGTCTTTCCCTCTCTATCTTCTGTTATGATTTCCAACTCCTGACAATCTTCTACTGAATCTCTGAATTCCCTACTAAATAGATTTGCTTTCTCAGTATCTGTTAAATAGTATTCACCTACTTCTCCCACCATTGTAGGAGTTTGGATTCCTTTTTCTTTCTTGATTCCTAATATATGAATACAGCTTTTTCCATTTCCCCTTGCGGTCAATGCCCTCTTGAAGTATGCTATTCATATAATTCTCCTTTGCTTCCTTTTTCACTCTATTCAGTTCCCTCATCAGCTGTTTTCTACTTTCTCTATTCTCCCCACCCCATTTGATTTTCCTGCTTACTATTCTACATTTCCTTTTTAAATTTCTTATTTCCCTTGCATAATTTCTCTTGCCCAAAGTGTATCCACTTCGCTCCTTTCACTTATCCAATTTGTCCTCTTGAATTCCAACTTTATCTTCATATTCTGCTCTTTTCTACTTTTAAATACACCACTCAGACAGATTCGTCTACTAATGTCCTCCCATGCCATCTCTCCACTGACAGCTCAGAACATACCACTTAATCGAGCAGCTCGTCTACTTTCTCCCAAATCTTCCCAGCCCAAATTTTGCAACATTTTTGTAATGCTACTCTTTTGTCAGAAATCACCCAGAACAAATCAAGCTGCTTTTCTTTGGATTTTTTCCAGTTCTTGAATCAAGTAATCCTGGTGAGGGCCCCATTCACTGGAACCATACTCTAGTTGGGTCTTACCAGAGACTTATATGCCCTTTCCTTTACATCCTTACTACAACCCCCAAACACCCTCATAACCGTATGCAGAGATCTGTACCTTTATTTACAATCCTAGATATGTGATTACCCCAATGAAGATCTTTCCTGATATGAACACCTAGGTACTTACACTGATGCCCAATAGGAACTTTCACCCCATCAATGCTGTAATTAAAACTGAGAGGACTTTTCTTATCTGTGAAACTCACAACCTGACTTTTAACCCCGTTTATCATCATACCATTGTCCACCGTCCATCTCACAACACTATCGAGGTCACCCTGCAACTACTCACAACATTGGAACTTATTTATTACTCTGTACAGAATAACATCATCTGCAAACAGCCTTATCTCTGATTCCACTTCTTTACACATACCGGTATCACTTATATATATAAGTAAACATAAAGATCCAATAATACTGCCTTGAGGAATTCCCCTCTTAATTATTACAGGGTCAGATAAAGCTTCGTCTACTCTAATTCTCTGAGTTCTATTTTCTAGAAATATAGCCACCCATTCAGTCACCCTTTTTTCTAGTCCAATTGCACTCATTTTGGCCTGTAGTCTTCCATGATCTACCCTATCAAATGCCTTAGATAAGTCAATTGCAATGCAGTCCATTTGGCCTCCTGAATCCAGGATATCTGCTATATCTTGCTGAAATCCTACAAGCTGAGCTTCAGTCGAATAACCTTTCTTAAACCCAAACTGCCTTCTGTCAAACCAGTTATTAATTTTGCAAACATGTCTAATATATACAGAAAGAATGCTTTCCCAAAGCTTACATACAATGCATGTCTAACTGACTGGCTTGTAATTTTCAGCTTTATGTCTATCACCCTCTCCTTTATACACAGGGGCTACTATAGCAACTCTCCATTCATTTGGCATAGCTCCTTTTCCAAACAATAATCAAATATTTCAGATATGGCGCTATATCCCAATTGCCATTAGCATATCCCCAGAAATCTTATCAATTTCAGCTGCTTTTGTAGTTTTCAAACTTTGTATCTTACTGTAAATCCCATTGTTGTCATAGGTAAATTTTAATACTTCGTTAGTATTACTCACATCCCCTATCTGGACATTATCATTGTAACCAACAATTATTACACCCTGCTAACTGAATAGTTCTGACTTTTGAAGATCCTCACATACACACTCCCATTGTTCACTTAATGATTCCTGGAATGTCTTTCTTGGAACCTGTTCCTGCTTTAACGTACCAGTACATACCCTTCCACTTTTCACAAAAAATTGTATGACCACCATTTATGCTTGCCATCATGTTATTCTTAGCTGACTTCTTTGCTAGATTCAATTTCCTAGTAAGTTCCTTCAATTTCTCTTTACTTCCATAACCATTTCTAACTCTATTTCATTCCAACCTGCACCTTATCAAATAATTCTGAATCAGTGTCAGCGCTACCCTTTCCCGGCTTGTACGCTCCAAAGACATCAAGTTGCCTATAATCTTTAGAGATGAGCCTACCCCTAGAATTTCATGCTTGTCATCTTTAACTTTTTCGTAGCTTACAAATTATTCTTTCATGAGAATGAATATGCCCCCTCCTACCATTCCTATCCTATCTCTACGATACACCCTCCAGTTCTGTGAGAAAATTTCTGCATCTATTATATCATTTCTCAGCCATGATTCAACTCCTATTACAATATCTGGTAAGTACATATCTATTAAATTACTTAATTCGATTCCTTTCTTTACAATGCTTCTACAGTTGAGCACTAACATTTTTATGTCATCCCTACTTGATTTCCAGTTCCCTGTTTGCTTAACATCGCTCCCTAGGCCACCCCGTTTCCCTGAATGTACCTGCCTATAACCCTTCTAAACAAGTTTCCTAACTTATATGTATACTGCGGTTTAAGTGAAGGCCATCTGGGCGCAGATCCCTGTCTCCCACCCACCCATTAGGATCTAGAAATCTCACTCCCAGTTTCCCACATACCCACTCCATAGTCTCATTTAAATCCCCAATCACCTTCCAGTCAGTATCCCTCCTACACAGTATTCCACTGATAATCTCCGCTTCCTTAAACTTCATCCGTGCTGCATTTACCAGATCCCACACATCCCCAACTATGTTGGTACGTATACCTGCTTGTCTTACGTTGTTGGTACCAACGTGAAACACTACCACCTTCTCCTTCCACCCCCACCCCCTCTGTTCTATTTTCCTCTACATCTGCCTCAACCTTATTCCTGGATAACATTCTACCCTGGTTCCCTTTCCTCCACACACTTTCCCCACATGTCTAACGATGGAATCCCCCATGACCAGAACCTCAACCCTACCCACCTCATTTGATCCCCTCCCCTCCTGGTTAGCCCTATCTTCTCTCACTGCCGCAGAAGCTACTTCCTCCTCCCTTTTCTCCCTCCCATGACCCTGTTCCACCTGTCTTTTCCTTTCCACTACACTACATTTCCCTTTCCTACCTTTTCCCTTCCCCTACTTCCACACATCTCAGCAACAGTTCCCTGTTCCTCATCTTCCCTCGGTTGTTCTAACTGCAGTGACTCGTACCGATTTCTAACAGACACCTGTCCTGAAATCTGATCCTGAACAGGGCCCTTAGCCTGCAATCTCCTTCCCCTTAAAACATTAGACCCCCTGTCTTCTACAATTCCCCCATTTCCTGCCCATCCCTCCTTTATACCTACTGTATCCTGTACATTATTTGAGGGAGGCCTACTTTCCTTCCTGTCCTCTGAGAGAATCCTAATTATCTCCCTCAAACTCTCCAACTCCTCCCTCACTCCTTAATGCCTGGCCACAGCCACATTTCCTACAGTTGCACTGCATAGCCATTATTTACAGAATAATGGGAAGAAAAGGAAAAATAAAATAACTTACTTTGTGCAAATAAAAATGAAAGAAGGGAATATTGCCTATAAAAATGAAACAAAAAAATATTGTATAGTTCACAAAAATCACACAACAACAAGGTAATTAATATAAGCTACTACTACACTACAATACTACTTAGTTGTACGAATTTTTTCTTCTACAACACCCTAACAGAATGAAAATTGCTGTTAATTACTGAAAACCGAAAGTAATACACAAGAATTAGGTCTACACAATTCTAAACTGCAGTTAATTCTGCCCTAATTACTGCAACAGAATACTAGTAAGAGAGTTAATACAGATACCACAGATACTATAGATAATACAGGTACTATACTACACAAATATTTCACAGTAATAGAATAAACACACTGATTTATAATAAGACTAGCTGATGTACCCGTGCTTCGCTACGGGATTCTCAGAGAGACTGACCTGGTGGTTTTCCTAACTGAATTCAACATAGGTCATTACAAAAACGTCAGTAGGAATGTAGCGATTGAAAGCAATGTTATCATATAAAATACTCGATCAAATGAAAAACCGCACACTTTCTCACTTTCAACGAACAGTACTACGGTGCCAATCTAACAGTCCAAAGTTCCAGAGCTGGAACAACCAGGTCGCAGACTGCCATGAACACTCCTCTGTCATTATTTCCATTAAATATGCGCATTACTCATTCCAATCAGTGCCTCAGAGTAGGGATTGAATAGCTCGAATGCTATGATGCTTTTTTTTTTTTTTTTTTTTTTTTTTTTGCTTTACGTCGCACCGACACAGATATGTCTTATGGGTTAGGAATGGCCTAGGAAGTGGAAGGAAGCAGCCGTGGCCTTAATTAAGGTACAGTCCCTGGTGTGAAAATGGGAAACCACGGAAAACCATTTTCAGGGCTGCCGACAGTGGGGCTCGAACCCACTATCTCCCGATTACTGGATACAGGTGATTGCTATGATGAACCAGTGTGTTACGTTCCTGCAGTATCAGAAAATGTATGAACCAGAGGAATGGCATGCTAAAGAAGAAAGTTTCCCAACTCCCCAGCTATTTCCCGCCAATGTTCAGTCAGGCTGTTATACTCGGTACGCAGTAGTAATCCCATCTATCGGAGTTGACGGCACCATAAGAAACGAAGAAAATCACAACAAACAATGGTCAATGTGAAGTAATTGTTGATCAGTGTTAAGCGCTTTGGATATTGTAGGCCTTCTGAAATACCACTCTTATCATGGTCGGTACAGTAAAACTGAATGAAACATAAATGTTCGGAAATTGTATTGTCTATAACTTTTTTTATGTAGTACCGTACTTTTTGATAGCTCCAATAACACAGGTACCGGTATTTAAAATTAAATTTTAGGCGCCTTCCCCTAAACTATAATTTCACCTCGGGGAAAATAAAATTATTTACAGCCTAGACTCTAGTTTCTTATTCCCGACTCTATATAGCGGTTTTCATTAAATTCTCTTAACCCATTTTCTCGTGGCTCGGCGTTGATATGGACTTAGCAACAAAAATACAAATTCATTAATATCTGTGTTATCAGAGCCGGTACGGTAAAAATGTATAAGACATAAATGACTTGAAATTGAATTCTATATAACTTTAGTTATATAGTATTTATCGATAGGACCGCTAATAATATAAATATTGGATAATTAAATTTAAGGCCTTCCCCTAAACTACCATTTCACTCAGCGTGAATAAAATACTTTATAGCCTAGATTGTAGCGGCTCATCCCCCGACTTTACATACCGATTTTCATTAAATTCTCTTCAGCCGTTTTCTCGTGATGCGTGTACAGACAGACAGACAGACAGACAGACAGACAGACAGACAGACAGACAGACAGACAGACAGACAGACAGACAGACAGACAGACAGACAGACAGACAGACAAACAGAAATTACGGAAAAGTAAAAAGTACATTTTCTTGTTACTATGGACATGACCGATACAGAAATACCATTCTTTTCAAATTCTGAGCAATGTACAGACAAAACTCTTATTTTATATATATAGATACCTACTATAATACACTACAATGATTGTAAACTACGTTCAGACGTATGTTAATTATAATACAACAGGTTATTACTAAGCACAAACTGAAATGGAAATCACAATTAAAGTTTGAAATTCGCAAGACTACTCAAAATAATAGAATAAGCACTCTAAATCCTAATAAGTCACTACAATACACTACAACAGTTTTAAAACTACGTTCAGACGTATCCTAATTACAATAGGTTATTATTAAGTACAAACCATTCATGTGAACAATAAGTTTCCTTCAGAATAAACATGCCCCCTCCCATTTTATCTCCTCGGTCACTACGATAGACTGTATACACTTCTGGAAATACTTCTCTATTACCCACCCCTTCTCTCAACCACGATTCCACTCCTATCACCACATCAGTCTCAAAAGATTCCATCAATGTGCCGAATTTTAATTGTTTATTTACTACACTCTGGCAGTTTACCAAGAGAAATCTCAGACCCCCTTCCTCACTAAAACTTGACTGTTGCAATTGGGTAACATTTGACTCATGAGTTGAGAACTTCCCTGGAACCCAAATCCTTGTATTATCCGCACACTTTATCTTGGTGCATTTACACCCTAGTGCTGAATCGGTCGACCTCGGCGATCTTCGAGATTCGTAGTGGCAACCTTTGAAACACAAACTATGAATCGCTTAAGCATCGTTGTGCGACATCTGGCGTACACTTTACGTACTAGTACTGTTGTTGTTTACACAACAAAGCCAAAGTATAGAATTCGTGCTAGGAACAAGATTCGCATCGAGAAATGTTTTATAATGTTATATAATGTGTAAGTGACATAGTTGTTGGCTTAAGATGATAACGGTTTAGAAATTTCATATCGATCGATCATATTCTCGATTTAATTCAGATTTCATTTTTATTCAGTGGGCAGCACCATGCAGCACTATCGATACCGGGACAGCTTCCTCCTTACTCCTCACCCGGTACACAAATGCACCAAGATAAAGTGTGCGGATAATACATAGATCTTGATTTAAGGATCTGGATTTTCTGGCAATTTTCCTTGTATGTGCCAGTTTAGTGGTATAGGTTTTCTTAAGTGCAGATTAGTTTGCAAATCTCTGTTGATAATTGTAGCAATTTTTCTACAGAGAGTTGCTTTTCAATTACCATTCAGATGTAACCCATGCCTAGTGAGCATTTGCCTGCCAAGACCTAAAGAATCTACTACCAGTATATAGATATTTCTAAAAATCTTACATAATCTCTTGATTTTTATGTTTACATCATGTAAAGCTTTGTTCACACACAAGTCCTCTAAATGGTCGTACCTGGGTGGCACATTAACTACAATTACTTTTGAGTCAAGTAGTTTGGAAATCTTACCTCTGAGGGTCGTAATCAGTTCCTCACCTTCATTTGCAGCAATGTCATTTGTACCACTCACAATCACGACATAATTGTCCTTCTCTAACACAGGATCACAACTTGAAAGGACGTCTTCAGTTTTGGCATCTCGTTTTATTAGTCCTAAAACCTCAGTTTCTGGATTCTGCAGCTCATCCTTGATGACTGTCTGCGCAGAGATAAATTTTTGGCGATCTTTACTTTCGGTTGGTTTTCTTCTTCTGTAGGTTACCTCCACTGGATTTAAAATTATTCAGAAAACTTGATGTGTCTTCTTCTGGAACTTGTTGCAATGACTGAAATCTATTTTGGCACTGCAAAGAGATTTTTCCCGTTTTCAAGTTGTACCGGTACGTAGTTTCTCCAATATGTTTAACATTAGGCCTAAAATGGCTACGGTACGCGTCACTTCTGTGCACGGCGATCTCCAATGTCTTCTTTTTCTTCCAGTTTCTTTATTCTGTCCTTTAAGCTTTCATGTTCAAGTTTTAGATCACATAAGTCTTCTTGTAGCACACCTAAAATCTTAAGTATAGTTTCGTAAGTCTAACTAACCCTCCGTGACTCATAGCAGCGCGTCGGCCTCTCAGCGCTGTGTTCCGTGGTTCAAATCCAGGTGAGATTTGTGCTGGACAAAGCGGAGGAGACACAGGTTTTTCTCTGGGTACTCCGGTTTACCCTGTCATCTGTCATTCCAGCAAAACTCTCCACTATCATTTCATTTCATCTGTCAGTCATTAATCGTTGCCCCCGAGGTGTGCGACAGGCTTTGGCAGCCGGCACAATTATTGCTATCCTCGCCGCAAGATGTCCATCCCCGACCAGTTCATTGACAGGAAAACAGGTTGTAGGTTTTCATTTTCCCTTTTTTTCAGGATAGATAGTAGTAGAGTAGTAAACTTTATTTTATTTCACAGTTATAACAACAGCACATATAATTCTAATCAGTAAATAACTGGTGTTGGTAATATATAACAGAGATTATTTACACCAGTAATTTATGATACACAGTCGCCTCTGTGGTGTAGTGGTTAGTGTGATTAACTGCCACCCCCGGAAGCCCGGGTTCGATTCCCGGCTCTGCCACGAAATTTGAAAAGTGGTACGAAGGGCTGGAACGGGGTCCACTCAGCCACGGGAGGTCAACTGAATAGAGGTGGGTTCGATTCCCACCTTAGGCTTCCTGGAAGTGGTTTTCCGTGGTTTCCCACTTCTCCTCCAGGCAAATGTTGGGATGGTACCTAACTTAAGGCCACGGCCGCTTCCTTCCCTCTTCCTTGTCTATCCCTTCCAATCGTCCCATCCCCCACCAAGGCCCCTGTTCAGCATAGCAGGTGAGGCCGCCTGGGCGAGGTACTGGTCATCCTCCCCAGTTGTATCCCCCGATCCAATGTCTAACGCTCCAGGACACTGTCCTTGAGGCGGTAGAGGTGGGATCCCTCGCTGAGTCCGGGGAAAAAGCTAACCCTGGAGGGTAAGCAGATTAAAAAAATAAGAATTTATGAGTACACAATAATGAGTTTAATCCTCTCTGTCAACCATGGGCGCCCATAGGACAATTTTGTAGGGGAAGATGAATGGCGACTTGTATTCCGCAGAAGAATAACCCCCATGGTATGTCCTGCCTCCTGGTGGGGAGCGGTACCAAAACTAGTACGTAATACCGACCTTTAAATCATATTCTTGAAAGAAAAACACCTGACTAAAGTAGATTTTTGCCTTTCCCTCAGAGCTAGAGAGGGGGCGCGTCCCCCCCCCCCTTGCCCCCGGCCATGGGAGCCCTTGCTGTCAGCTTTTAATTTATCTTTAAATAAGTTCTAACGACTAACTAATCCTGAGCAATACAAAATAATTTTAGATGGCAAATCTAAAAAGGAATCAGGTTTTACTCCTGGTTGTTTCTGACATTTCAAACACTGAGGGTAGGGGTAAGTTGTAAGATAACTGTTTTAACATTCCCCACAGACATTGACATGCCAAGCGACCGCTCTTCAGCCCAAAGACCTACAGATTACGAAGTGTCGTGTGGTCCTCTAGACCGGCGCCGCTATCTCACGTCAGATAGATCCTTGCACGTATGCTGTCCGATTTCTTCACATTACAAAATGCTGGCTGATTGGGGTGGATGTTTTGTCCGGTATAAATTTGTAAGCATCCTGCCCTCGCAGGTCCGTCTCGTTCATGTTACTCGGCCGAACTCCGTCCTTCCTCTTTCCTCGCGCTAATTGTAGAAAGTTTGCGAGTATTGAGATGGGGAGAGTTCCATTTCTCTTTGGCAGATACCGGTACCTGCATTCACCTTCTTCGACATAAAACAAAGATCAGCTGATCGTATCACATTAGTCCCGTCACCGAGGCGTCTTCTTGAAACAATAATAACCACCCCATCCATACCGCGTGTTGGCCTTCATTCATCATCGTAAATTTCGCAACGCGCCGCAGACAATCAATCAATACTGATCTGCATTTAGGGCAGTCGCCCAGGTTGCAGATTTCTTATCTGTTGTTTTCCTAACCTTTTCTTAAATGATTTCAAAGGAATTGGAAACTTATTGAACATCTCACTTGGTAAGTTATTCCAATCCCCAACTCCCGTGTACAATCCCCCCCCCCGTTCCCTAGTGATATTCTAAGACGTAAAATCATGCGCACGTAGGGAAAAACGAGGCGTGGAACGCGACTAGGAAAGGCCAAAAGAAAACAGCCTTGAGCTGGAAACGATCCTCATTATTGATGAATAAGTATATCAGTCTAAACTACAGCAATAAAATCCGAATGAAATTTAAATGGAGGTTTATTGATAAAATAAGATTAAAACAGTAAGGTAAAATAGTGATGTCAATAACTTAAAAAAAGGGTAAAAGATTGTAACACAAGCATACCTCGTTCGATGGATGTCTGAACATTATAGCGCGAGTGAAGCGTTTTTACACTCCAAGATAGAAATAAATCTTACCACAAACTTGCCGCCTCAAATAGAACCTCGTTACATCATGTGCAGGTAATCATAAAGCTCACACGGCCCAACTAGGTCGTTCTTTTTACGAGATTTACTTCATTCACAGCATATTCCTCTTTGAACTCATTATCAACACAACAACACTAGCCATGGTTCATCAAAAAAGCTCGATGCATAATGGAGGGGGGGGGGGGGAAGGTAAAACAAAAACGTTTGGTAATAACACGTCAGAGAGAGAAACATCTACGGACCAAAGATGCGAATTAAATCCAAACGAGATAACACAGGCATGCGAGTAGCCCGAGCTCATAACAGTAAACAATCATGGCTCCCTCGCGGCCAAGCAAGCACCCGAGACAGAGAGCAAGGCAGAAAAAGCCGTACTGTAACAAGAACAAACCAAAGGTACAGAAACTAAATCACAAACGAAAATACAACCGACCGATACATTGTCTTTCCACTTCCCTCACTCACACACACGCACCCAGGTTCACACACATAGGCCAGCACGGCAGGCAACAGGAGCGGTCGCTCCAATTAATAAAGCAGAACACCAATTCACATAGGATGACTCACCTCATGGGCGCCCACAGGATCTTTTCCAGGGGGGGGGGCACATTAACAATTTTCTTGAATATAAAAACCAATATAACGTCAGCAACATTACATTGTTTACATAAATTTCCGGTTATAACAGATGCTAGGTGACTGTCAGTAATTGCAGTTTATGAAATAATCTGGTATGATATTAAACAATTGAACATCAACATTTTAGAATTCCAGGGGGGGGGCAAGTGCACCCCCTTGTCCTCCCTTGCGGGCGCCCATGACTCACGTAGTCACGAACCACACGCCTCGCATACACCAGACAGCAGTGTGCACGACGCAAACAATATAACAAAGGGATCGGAGGAATCCCGTACTCAAATCCATCATGTCACGCACCTCGTACGACGAGAATGAAGCTTCCAGTCGACACGGAGAGCATACATATATTTTGATGGCGAAATACCATACGATGCAGTGCACATACATAGAATCAATTTTGAGACCCAGGTACCAACATGGCATAGTCACAAACACACTAACAGACACACGTCCCATTCATGCTGTTTGGGGCGGAAGACGTCTGTCAATCAGCTATATTCAATAGGGCGAATAGTAATACTAAAGAGACATAAAACCAAAGTAAAATAAGAATTACCGTACCTCCAATATGTATAATCAAAATATTAAGATGCATGATAGTATGAGCTTGGTTTGAATATAGTAAACATCCATTTATAAGACAGGAATTCAGCTCTGCTCTGTGCGGGCTCCATTGTTAATTCCTCTCCAATAAACAAAGCAAAGATTCGCTTCAAAGAGATAATACTCTTCGTCTCGCTAAAGGAACGTTCTTCCGTGTTTATATCAGACAGTGCTGCCTCTTATACTACTTTATCAGAAACGTATAATTCATTCGAATTGAGGCCATAGGAAGCCATTTACATATTTGATAAACGTCACATTTATGAACATGCCACTAGGCATGGTTCACCTTCCTATAAATGTATATTTGCCCCAGTTTGCCCTCTTGAATTCCAACTTTATCTTCATCTTGTTATCTTTCCTACTTTTATAAACGCCACTCAAACTTATTGGTCTACTAATGTCATTCCACGCCATCACTCCGCTGACAGTTCGGATCATACCACTTAGTCGAGCAGCTCGTCTCCTTCTCCTATGTCTTCCCAGCCCAAACATTGCAACATTCTTGTAACGCTACTCTTTTGTCGGAAATCACTCAGAACAAATCGAGCTGCTTTTCTTCGGATTTCTTCCAGTTCTTTAATTAGGTAATCCTGGTGAGAGTCCCATACACTGGAACCACACTCTAGTTGGGGTCTTACCAGAGATTTATATGCTCTCTCCTTTACATCCTTACTACAACCCCTAAACACCCTCATAACCGTATGCAGAGATCTGTACCTTTATTTACAATCCCATTTATGTGATTACCCCAATGAAGATCTTTCCTTATATTAACACCTAGATACTTACAATGATCCCCAAAAAAAACTTTCACCCCATCAACGCAATAATTAAAACTGAGAGGACTTTCCCTATTTGTGAAACTCACAACCTGACTTTTAACCACGTTTATCAACATACCATTGCCTGCTGTCCATCTCACAATATTATCGAGTTCACGTTGCAGTGAATCTTGTAAATTATTTATTACTCTATACAGAATAACATCATCCGCAAAAAAGCCTTACCTCTGATTCCACTCCTTTACTCATATCATTTAATTATATAAGAAAATATAAAGTTCCAATAATACTGCCTTGTGGAATTACCCTCTTAATTATTACAGGGTCAGATAAAGCTTCGCCTACTCTAATTCTCTGAGATCTGTTTTCTAGAAATATAGCAACCCATTCAGTCACTATTTTGTCTAGTCCAATTGCACCCATTTTTGCCAGTAGTCTCCCATGATCCACCCTATCAAATGCTTTATACAGGTCAATCGCGATACAGTCCATTTGACCTCCTGAATCCAAGATATTTGCTATATCTTGCTGGAATCCTACAAGTTGAGCTTCAGTGGAATAACCTTTCCTAAAACCGAACTGACTTCTATCGAACCAGTTATTAATTTCGCAAACATGTCTAATATAATCAGAAATAATGCCTTTTCAAAGCTTACATGCAATGCATGTCAAACTTACTGGCCTGTAAATTTCAGCTATATGTCTATCACCCTTTCGTTTATACACAGGGGCTGCTGTAGCAACTCGCCATTCATGTGGCATAGCTCCTTCGACCAAACAATAATCAAATACGTACTTCAGATATGGTACTATATCCCAACCCATTTTCTTTAGTATACCCCCTGAAATCTTATCAATTCTAGCCGCTTTTCTAGTTTTCAAATTTTATATCTTATTGTAAATATCATTGTTATCATATGGAAATTTTAATAATTCTTTAGCATTAATCTCCTCCTCCATCTGGACATTGTCCCTGTAACCAACAATCTGTACATACTGCTGACTGAATACTTCTGTCTTTTGACGATCCTCACATACACACTCCCCTTGTTCATCAATTATTCCTGGAATGCTTGGAACCCGTTTCTGCCGTAAAATAGCCATACATAACATTCCATATTTCCCTAAAATTTGTATGGCTGCCTATTATGCTTGCCATCATGTTATCCCTAGCTGCCTTTTTTGCTAGATTCAATTTTCTAGTAAGTTCCTTCAATTTCTACTTACTTCCACAGCCATTTCTAACCCTACTTCTCTCCGGTCTGCACCTCCTTCTTAGTTTCTTTATTTCTCTACTATAATAAGGTGGGTCTTTACCATTCCTTACCACATTTAAATGTACAAACCTGTTTTCACATTCCTCAACAATTGCTTTAAACCCATCCCGGAGTCTGTTTACATTTTCATTTACCGTTTTCCAACGATTATAGTTACGTCTTAGAAACTGCCTCATGCCTGCTTTATCAGCCATACGGTACTGCCTAATAGTCTTACTTTTGAATTCCTTCCTCATTATCAGTAATGGATTTCAAGGCCGCATATCTTACGATCGCAGGAATAGAACCATCTTTGGGTTGTTAGGCCGTGTCCGTTTGCAGAGTCTCGCCCAGACGTGTCATTAGGGCTCATCAGTTGGACTGGCACGCCCCTCCAAGACTCTGCTTAGCAGTGGAGAGTACATACCTTCGAGAACGGTGAATTCACTTCTCCTTTTACAGGGTAGCAATCTCTATTTGCTAACATGGCGGGACCTCGCAGTTGGTCTGCTACTGCCAAGCAGAATCTTGGAGGGGCGTGCCAATCCAACTGATGAGCCCGAATGGCACGTCTGGATGAAACTCTGCAAACGTATGCGGCCTAACCACCCAAGAGCTGGTTCTATTCCTGTGATCGTAAGATCTGTGGTCATGAAAGCCATTTTTGAAATTGTATCTCGATGGGGAGTGCATGTTTTTGAGAACGGACAATTCACTTCTCCTTTTATAGGTTAGCAACCTCTATTTGCTACCATGGCGGGACCTCGCAGTTGGTCTGCTACTGCTAAGCAGAGTCTTGGAGGAGCGTGCCAATCCAACTCATGAGCCCAAATGGCACGCCTGGGTGAAACTCTGCAAACGCATGTGGCCTAACCACCCAAGAGCTGGTTCTATTCCTTCCTCATGTTCGTTGTTCTTCCGTTTCATTGTAATTTACCTTCTACGGTCTTGTGATAATATGTCATCGACAAGCATGCTATGTAGTTGATCTTGCACAGTCTATTGTCAATTAGTAGCCGACACCTCACTTCTTCCCTTCTCTGTGGTCCCTGGATTATAAATCAGATGCATTCAAGGAGGCGTGGATTAGCTTCTACTGCCCTCTCCCTAGAATATTTGCAACTATTAGGGTAACTGCAAAGGAAATAATCTATTATAGCAAGTATTTTCAGTGCCTGACCGCTTCGGACCACAATGTGTCAGACAAGGTTGCAGCTGGCCCTTCTGGGTTGAATTGGATGCGGTTTAATAGCTATATAAAAATGTATGTTTGTATGTACCGGTATGTCTGGAATGGATTCAAAAACTACTGGAGCGATGTGGCTGAGAATCCCACAATTTGTTCATATTACTCCTGGGAGAGTTTATCAAGTATTTTGAACGAAATCTGATGGGTAGTTCGGTACAGGGGGTGAGAAGGGTGAGAGAAAGAAAATAGAGGAAGGTAAGTAAACCGCATGACAAGTCTGATCAGTCGGTTGCCTAACCAACAGTATGTGAAGGTTGTGATATGTTCCTTAAAACTTATCTTCTTCTTCTGCTTCTATAAACTGTATACTAAAATGAGAAGTCCAAGTTCAGTCCCCATGGCACAGGGGATGAGGAGGAGTGAAGAAAGGAAATTTCGAAAATGACAGAGATGACGGGTGAATGTGTGTGTGTATGTTTCAGCAGAGCTCTCAACCAAACTAGATACACATATAACTTACAATCTGGAAACATTACTGTAGGGGCAAGAAACCCCCAGCACCCCTAAAGGAAGGGGTGAAATGTAAAAATTAAAAAAAAATTATGTTAGTGGTGAGTTCATAATCTTTGGGGTAGCTGAAATGAATTGTGATACTCTGGATGCCGTTTGAGCCAAAGTTCATTCCCAGTCGGGATGGGGGTTAGAAGAGGTGAAAGGAAAATCCAAAATGACCGAGATCATGGTTGTACCAGTACGTATGCATGTTCCAGCATAACTCTCAACCAAACATGATTCTCATACGACTTATTGTTTGGGAAAGAAAACTGTAGGGTAAGACACCCCTATGGGCGGGGGTGGAAAGGGGGTAAAATTTTAAATAGAAAACGACCAATACTAAAACGATATATGTTAATTAATATCATTTTTCTTTTTCATTTAATTCAACGGTTTAGAGACATCCAACATGGTTGAATTAATAAATGCGGGTGAAGCTAGTTTTAGATAAATGAAGTGTTAAAAAATGGCATACAGCGGACAAATTAACAATCGAGTGATCAAAGTGTCATTAGTGATGAAAGCATGGGAAGTTGATGGGTAGAAGCTTGTGGAAAGAAGTAGAGTTCCATGATCGGAAGCCTAACACGAATTTGCCACTTCATGCAGAGCCTATTGACTATTCTTTTGCTCTTTGTTGACAATGGGTAGCTTGGCACAGTTAGAAAGGTGTGCAGTATGGAAGGTATGTAGCTTTCACATACAAAAATAGGTACCTATTTTTAATGCATATCAATTTTGTGTTTCATGGAAATTATAGTACTTTAATGATGCTTCTGGAATGCTGACGTTCATTCAGTAACGGAAATTCAATTCCGACTACCTATGCAGGGGTACCACGAGCAGGAATCAGCATCATTAAAGTACTATCTGAAATGATTCATTCTAGTAGGACCGAGCTCGATAGCTGCAGTCGCTTAAGTGCGGCCAGTATCCAGTATTCGGGAGATGGTAGGTTCGAACCCCACTGTCGGCAGCCCTGAAGATGGTTTTCCCATTTTCACATCAGGCAAATGCTGGGCGTGTACCTTAATTAAGGCCACGGCCGCTTCCTTCCCACTCCTAGCCCCTTCCTGTCCCATCGTCGCCATAAGACCTATTTGTGTGGGTGCGACGTAAAGCAACTAGCATTCTAGTAGGAAAAGGCTCTTATCAGAGCCCAATTTAACAATTATTTCTCTTAACATTTAAGGACTGTCCTCTTGTAAAGAAGAACTTTTACATGAAGTATGCGTAAAACATAACTGTGATGTTTTATGTACACAAGAAACTCATAGGGATGTTAATCTACGACGTCCTAAAATCCGTGGAATGAGATTGGCAGTTGAACGTCCTCATGGCCAATATGTAAGTGCCATCTTCACTAAACCAGATATCAGGATTATTGCAACCTCCATCACAGATGAAAATGACACAGAAATTATTGCAATAGAATTGAGTAACTCTTATCATTTTTTCCATTTATAAAACCCCAAAGGTAAGCTTTTCATTCAGACAACCTGATAATCTGAATTTACAGAAAGTGTCCATCTTCGAGGGTAATTTCAACAGCCACAGCATTATATGGGGTTATCCACATGATGATGAGAATGGTGAAGCTGTTATGTATTGGGCAGAATCACACCAACTGTCCCTCATTCATGATAACAAACTTCCTTCACCCTTCAACAGTGGAAGGTGGAAACGTGGATATAATCCAGACCTTATTTTTGTGAGTGAGCGGATTGCCCATCAGTGTGTTAAATCTGTCTGCCTTCCTATTCCTAACACACAACATCGTCCCATAATGTGCCAGATATTAGCCGCAGTAAGACCACAGAGTGCTTACTGTAAGAGAAGATATAATTTCAAAAAGGCAAACTGGGAATGCTTCACTTCCTCTTTAGATAAAAAGATGAGTATGATCAGTCCCATACCAGAGACATATAACCAATTTATTGATCCCATTAGATTGTGTTCTAAAGAAGCCATTCCAAGAGGATGCAGAACTAATTACATACAAGGTCTTTGCCAGGAAACATCTGCCCTACTGAAAAACTACTTCATTTTGTATGAAAGGGATCCTTTTAGTGCTGAAAATATTGCAAGCGGACAACAACTTCTCTCTGCTATTTCAGAGACTAAACGAGAACAGTGGTTAAAATTGATGGAAGAGGTTAACATGGATAGAAGTAGTCAGAAGGCCTGGAGGCTGCTCAGGCGTCTCAGTAATGATCCTAATAAAGCATCATCTGTTTGTAACGTATCTGCAAACCAAATTGCTCACCAACTCGTCCAAAATGGCAAGTATTTAAGTTCCAGTTCTAAAACAAAAGTGGATGCTCCTAAGACAAAATTCATACCAGAGACCAGTATGCTTTCTAACCCCTTTACCATGGCAGAAGTGAATGAGGCTATAAATATCAGTAAAACGGAAAGGCTATTGGTGTAGATGAAATCTGTATTCAACAAATCAAGAATTTTGGACCTTTTACTAGAGAATGGGTACTAAATATATTTAATAATTGCATTCAAACATGCAGAATACCCAAAATTTGGAGGAAATCTAGAGTTCTAGCATTCCTCAAACCAGGAAAAGATCCACATGATCCTAAAAATTACAGACCAATTTCCTTGCTCTGTCATTTATTCAAGATCTTAGAACGAATGATTCTGGTAAGGCTCACGAAAATAGTTGAACCACTTTTGATCCCAGAATAAGCTGGTTTTTTAGAAGAGGGAAGAACTGCAGATCACAAATCCTCCACTTGACCCAATATATTGAAGATGGTTTTGAAAATCGGAAAATAACTGGAGCAGTCTTCATCGACCTAACTGCGGCCTATGACACAGTTAGTCACCAAATTCTGTTGAGTAAACTTTATAAGATGACAAAAGACCAGAAGCTGACTGAATTTATTCGATGTCTTCTTGAAAATCGAAGATTCTTTGTAGATTTCCAAGGGCGACATAGTCGTTGGAAGAACCTCAGGAATGGCCTACCCCAAGGTAGGGTTGACTCTGGATCGTGCACTCACATATGAACAACATTGTCTTAACACGAAACGCAAAGTATCTACGCGAAATTCCATTCTTCGCCAGTTATGCGGTACCAGCTGGGGAATGCAAGCTCAAACAATGAGAACTACTGCTTTAGCACTGAGCTACTCTGCAGCAGAATATGCATGCCCTGTTTGGTATAGATCATGTCATGCCAAACAGGTGGATATTGCTTTAAATGAAACTTGCCGGCTTATAACTGGTTGCCTAAGATCTACACCTTGTGATAAGGTATATTGCGTGGCTGGCATTGCTCCCCCAGATATTAGACGTGAAGTAGCTGCCAAACGTGAAAAATCTAAAGTAGACGTTTTGCTAACACATCCATTACATGATTAACAACCTGCTCGACAACGATTGAAATCGAGGAGAAGTTTTCTTCATTCTACTGAGTGCCTTTCGGAATCACCTCAATCATCAAGACTAACTTCCTGGAGATCCAGAAACCTTAATCTCAATGGATGGATGGATCCTTCTGAAACTCTTCCAGTCGGTTATGAAGAGTTATGGTCTACATGGAAGAGTCTGAACAGGCTACGGTCTGGGGTCGGTCGATCTAAGAACAATATGAAGAAGTGGGGTCTATCTGAAGAGTCAACCCTCTGTGCCTGCGGAGAAGAACAAACCATGGCGCATCTCCTTAGATGCAACTCCTGCCCTCTCGTTTGCACCATACAAGATTTAGTGAAGGCCACATCAAGTGGTCGAGATCTTGCCAAATTCTGGTCCGATATGGTATAATTGTTATTTTGAACGTACCTCTAGTATGTTTTTTTTACCTGGTAGCCTATTTAATTATTTCTCTTTTAACTAACAATGTATATGATGTATTGCTTCTGATACGAATAAATAAATATAAATTAAAATACGTTAAACCATAAAATTTTTATGAATTTATTTTATAGTTCCCCTGAAAACGTGTAGGCTACGTCATGGCTGCAGAAATTTCTCGGATTCATATGTCCGCAAAGGGTTAATAACTTTATCAAACACATTTAGGTTTCAACACTGCCTTGAGTCAAGGGACAAGCTGTTTTGTTTTCCGCTTCACACAACGTAGGAGAGCCCTTGCGAATCAAAAAGTCTGGTAATTCCAAGAATAATACTCTTAAGCCATTCTTTCCATACTGAACTCGAAAATTCGCAGCCCGCTTTAATATTTTATGTATTTTTTTCACTTTCAGAACGCGGATGTTTGCAACGTATGAAAACAGTACAAGGCGTCTAACGGCTGCTAATGATTTTGTAAGTACTTAGTACATAGGACATTACACCTACCGGTACTGTGATATTTAACAGATGCCCGCTGTTATTTGAGAGCTCTTCATAGGTTGATGCATGTTCTGCTGTTCTTGCTTGTATTCATGAAAGTACCGATTCTGATATGTTCATCATTCTTGTGGCATTCACTTCACATTATTATGATGCATCGGCAGGTGTTATATATTGGATCAGAAAGTGATGGAATATTCTAGACGTGGTGCTGACAGAACCAGATGAACATTCTTGAGGAACTCAACTGATAGGTGGATGGGGGCAGTTGAATACAGCCACGGTATCCCCTGTCTATTGAAAGAGGCGACTAAAAGGAGCCCTACGGGCTCTTAGCTGAGTCCTGACATTGCTTGCTCTTACTTGTATCAGGTTCCCCACTTTCATCTGTCTGTCTGACCTCCCTTGGTCAACTCTTGTTGTTTGGCAACCACGACGGTATTAAACATTCGAGGCCTAGGGAGTATTTCATTTTGACGTTCTTCGTGGCCCTTGTCTTTTCTTGGCCTTCATCTTAATTTTTAAAGTGTAGGATCCCCTCCACTTTTTCCCTCTGGTTAGCGTTAATGCCGGCCTCGTGGTGTAAGTGTAGCGTGTCTGCCTCTTACCCGGAGGTTCCGAGTTCGATTCCTGGTCAGAACCGGGATTTTTACCTGGATCTGAGGGTTTGTTCGAGGTCCACTCATTCTACATGATCACAATTTAAGAGCTATCTGACGGTGAGATGGCGACTCCGGTCTAGAGAACCAAGAATATCGGCAGTGAGGATTCGTTGTGCTGATCACACGACACCTCGTAATCTGCAGGCCTTTGGGCTGAGTTTAGTAGGCCACAGCCTACGGAGCTGTTGCGCGATGGGATTTGGTTTTGCTTGATTGGGGTTAATAGAGGAAGTTGGCCTACTTACACTTCCCTCACCGCCAGAGGTCCATCTTGTCATGGAGTTCTTCAGCCTTGCTGGACTAGCTCTGAGACGTGAGAGCCAGCTAACTATGTCACGCTTTAATGTTAGAGCCGTCTGGCTTGTTCCTGGAATGGTGGTAGCCCTGATTTCCCATTTACACACACCAGGCAAATCCACAACTGCTTTCCTTGCCAAATCATATCAGAGTTTCCATAAAAAAGAATATCTCTTGACTGCTGTTATCATATTAATAGAGAAATTTGATCTTATTTATCTGATGTAGCCCTCCCTTTGTTGTTGCAGGTTTTGCCTTACGAAGAATTGATATATGGAGGCTTCACACCAGGAAGACTGCTTAAAGTCGTCGGACATATTCATCATGGTGCTACCTTGTACGACTCCATTACTTGTATTGGGATCTTTTTCTTCTTCTGTTCCCATTTCCTATATTCATTCTACACTTCCCACATAAGAACTGAAGATCTTCACGGAGACCTGACGAAGGTGGGAAACAGAATCAAGCACTTTGGGGGCCGAGAAGAACTGGGTTTGTTGAGGAGAGAGTCCCTCTGTGTGAAGATGAGGAACTTGTCGTGGTCCTTTGTGTGTTCCTACCTATTGGTTCACACTTCTGAGCACCGTATTCGTTTGTAAAAAGAACCAGAAATTGTCAGAACAGGGCCAATAAATGAAGCTCTCTGATTCCTTGGCTGAATGATCAGCGTTGAAATCTTTGGTTCAGAAGGTCCTGGGTTCAATTCCAAGATGGGTCGGGGATTTTAATTGCACATGAGTAATTGTTCTGGCTCGGAGACCCAGCGTTTGTGTTTGTCCCAACACTTTTCTCTTCATAAACACACTACCAACTGTCACAGAAATATGCAATAGTGATTACATCCCTGCACATAGGTTTGGTGTCAGGAAGGGCATCTGGGCATAAAACAGGGCCAAATCCACATGTAGGACACAGTCCGCAAGCATAACCCCACAGATTTGGGAAAAACAGCAGCAGAAGAAGAAGAGGAATAAATGAAGCTGAATAATGAAACTAATCTACACAAGGATGTGAAGAACACGTCTAATGATCGAGGGGTAGAACGAGACTTTGCAGAGCTCATGATAATCCTATCTGTCTGATCGTCAAAACCCTACTGGCTGTGAGGTGGTATCACAATCCTTTATACCCTTCAGATTTTCTTTCAATAACCTGATTAAGAGGACCACGTTCCTGAATAGAGAGTCTCTCTCCAATCCTTAAAACAGAATTCTGAAGATATTTTTGAGTTATTTTTGATAAAGCTGGTAAAGGAATCACGATCAACGGGAATGAATTGAACACCATCCACTACGCAGATGACGGCGTCATATGTGCTGACAGTCTGGAAGATATTCAGTTCATTATGAACAGCATCAACAACATAAGGAAGGAGTTTGGCTTTCAAATATGCATCCAGAAGACTAAATTCATGGTAATCAGCAGACAGAGATTCATCAACACAACTTATGAGCCTGGACAGAACCTTTATTCTAAGAAGGTTAGATAACAAAAGAAGGACTTTGAAGGACAATAGAGCATCGCTAACGTCACTGTTGCCATCTTCACGGCGCTAAACATCGAGGCTGCCACCTTATGCATGTCGTAGCGCGGAATTTAAAATCCAACAACAGAACATCGCTAACCTCACTGCTGCCTTCTTGAAAAGTTCAGTGTTCCAAACACTAGAAAACTATCAAGCAGATACTGATTTCTGTTAGAAAACCGCAACTCATTGCACCACTAATACGTCGGGGATTTTCTTAGGTAATTCTGATAAGACGTGTCCACTGGGTTTCATTCCCTGTTATGTGTAGCATGAATTTCTTCGGTGCTGAACGCAAAACCATTTACTAATAGATATGAATTTGCTACACTTAACAAAGTAGAAGCGTTATTGCTGATAACAATCGATGAGGGTGTTGCTGCTCTTAAAAATGTATGCACTTCAGCTAACTCCTTCTAGAAGGAGGGCGTAGTTAGGCGGTGGAGGAGCCCTTTTGCCATTTAGCCCTTTAGCACATTAGCCCAAGAGGAGGAGGAGGAGGAGGGAGCGGTCAGGAGGAGGAGGTGGTAGAGGAAGAGTCCTTTCATCATTTTGCCCTTCTGATAAGACGTAACCACTGGGTTCCATTCCCTATCATGTGTGCAGCACGATTATTTTTTCGGCTCAGCATTTTACAATCATCTTGCATAGTAGCCCCCTCCTGCACAAGCTACATGCTTGTAACCCATGCCAACAGATTGCAATAATATGTTTCCGAGCCGATATTTTATGTTACATGTTTATGCGATAACTTATTCAACTGCTAGGGACTTAAATGTAAGCAGTGTATTTCTTATAGCACTCAGCGTTCTGTTTAATTTTACTTTCCCCATGAGCTACAAGCTTGTAACTCATGCCAACAGATTGAAACAATATGATTCCGAACCGATATTTCATGTTACATGTTTATGCGATAACTTGTTCGACTTTTGTACTTTTGTTGCATTCATATTATCGTTTAACGAGCGAGTTGGCTACGCAGTATGTATTCTGCCTTATGCATAAGATCGCGTTGTATGTTCGATAGAGATATGCCTTAACCGAGCGGAAAGAGGAGGAGGACGTTATAACAGCCGATATCTTGCACAAGCCGTTCAGAATTCTAGTCTTATTTTTTTCTCTGTTCAAATCCATCTTCTTAGAACAAAGGTATCCCCTGACATGTTCTGAACACATGTTGTAAGTAACGTCATCGTGCATCATATTCTATTCTAGTCTTGTTATATTTTAATCTCTTATTTAGTGTTTTGACACATCAGTCAATGTTCTAATCACATATTGAAGTTAACGACATCGAGTACAGTGTTCGGTTCTAGTCTTGTTATGTTTCAATCACTTCTTTTGTAATCTAATCCTCTTAGAATAAAGGTATCCCCTTACATTTTCTGAACACATGTTGTATCGTGTATCGTGTTCTATTCTAGTCTTGTTATGTTTTAATCGCTTATTTAGCGTTCAGAACACATCATTTAATGTTCTGATTACATGTTGAAGTTAACGACATCGAGTACGGTGTTCGATTCTAGTCTTGTTAAGTTTCAATCACTTCTTTTGTGAGCTTATCTTCTTAGAACATAGGTATCCCTTGACATGTTCTGAACACATGTTGCATCGAGTACAGTGTTCGATTCTATTCTTGATCACTTATTTAGTGATCTGAACACATCAAACAATGTTCTGAACGGATGTTGAAGTTAACGACATCGAGTACTGGGTTTGATACTAGTCTTGTTATGTTTCAATCACTTCTTTTGTCATCTGCAAGTCTAAACATGCATAATGACGTTATCGCTGCACACTCTTGCCTTCGCGATGCATGTTGACATAGGAGGAGGAAACGGAGGTCTACGTATAGCCGCTATTTTTTAAAGATGGCGGCTGACAGCTGTTAAAAAAGCACGTGAAATTTCTCTAATTACCCTCCACTACACGTATAAGGATAAGGTTTAGTGTCGTAAAGATAGCAGCACGATGCGTTGTTGTTTAAAGAAGGTGGCTGACAGCAGACAAAACCACGTAGATATTTTTTTCTAATTGCCTGCCAGCACATTTCAAAGGTAGTAGCTAAAGATGGCAGCACGGTGCTTTGTTGTTTAAAGATGGCCGCTGTCAACAAAGCATGTTTAATTTTTCAAATTACCGGCTACCGCGTACCTAAGGTAGTAGCTAAAGATGGCAGCACGGTGCTCTGTTGATTCCGTCCCCACATATCAAACGTAGTAGCAAAGGATGGCAGCACGATGCTTTGTTGATTAAAGATGCCCGCTGTCAGAAAGAATGAAGCTTTGTTTACAAAGAAGAGCACGTAGAATTCCAAATTGCATGCATGACAGCAGCCATCATCTTGCGCAGTAGTCTCTAAGCTAGCATTCTTCATAAGAGCCTATGTATAACCGCCATCTTGTGCGAGCACCCTTAGGCCGTCTCATAAGGAGCTGTATATAGCCACCATCTTGTGCAATTAGATAGCTGACATCTTGCACAAGCATCCCTAGGGCGTCTCATAAGAGCCTATGTATAGCAGTCATCTTCTGTAAACGCCCATAAGCAGTCTCATAAGAAGCTATATATAGCCCAATCTTCTAGAATTAGATAACCACCATCTTGCGCAAACATCATTAGGATGTCTCATAGCAGCAGCAACCATCTTGTGCAACCATAAGCTGTCTCATAAGGAGCTGTGTACAGCCGCCATCTTGCGCAAGCATCCCTACGGTGTCTCATAAGAGAATATGTATAGCAGCCATCTTGTGCAAGCACCCTTAAGCCGTCTGATAAGAAGCTACGTATAACCGCCATCTTGCGCAAGCATCCCTAGGGCATTTCATAAGAGCCTATGTATAGCAGCCATCTTGCACAAGCGCCCTGCAGGCGTCATATAAGGAGCTGTGTATAGCCGCCGTCTTGTAGCCGCCATCTTGCGCAAGCATCCCTAGGGTGTCTCATAAGAGCAGCAGCCATCTTGTGCAAGCACCCTTAGGCCGTCTCATCAGAAGCTATGTATAACCGCCATCATGTAGCCGCCACATTGCCCAAGCATCCCTAGGACGTCTCATAAGTGCAGCAGCCATCTTGTGCAAGCTCCCTTAAGCCGTCTCATAAGAGCAGCCGCCATCTTGCAAAGTACCCTTAAGGTGTCTCATAAGGAGCCATGTATAGCCGCCATCTTGTAGCCGCCATCATGCGCAAGCATCCCTAGGGCGTCTCATAAGTGCCTATGTATAGCAGCCATCTTGAGACGCCATCTTGCTCAATTAACCTTCAGGCGTCTCATATGGAGCATTGTATAGCCGCCTTCTTGGGTAATTGGCGTCGGGAAGGGCATCCGGCCGTAAAACTGAGGTTAGGCCTTCCATGAGGTTAGGCTTGCTGTCTTGTGCGTTAAAAGTTAGGTTAAGTCCCTCCAGGATAGCGGATGTAATGTTGGGCTCGCGTCAGGAAAGGTATCCAGCCGTAAAACTGAGGTTAGGCCCTTCCATAAGGTTAGGCTATCTCTCTTACGCGCCAAAATTTAGGTTAAGCCCCTCTAAGATAGCGGATGTGAGGTTAGACTCGCGCTCTTAAGCGTCAGGAAGGCCATCCAGCCGTAAAACTGAGGTTAAGTCCCTCGATGAGGTTAGGCTAGCTCTCTTACGCATAACAAGTTACGTTATGCCCCTCCAAGATGGCGGATGTGGGGTTAGAGTCGTGCTCTTAGCCAGAGTGGTGAGGGGGCCTCTGCTGAGGGCCGGTGGAGGTTGCAGAATCACTGATTTATACTAATTAAGTCGAAGAAGATGTTAGTTTCTTCTGAAATTTCATTGAGGTTAAAGTTGGGATTAAAAAACTGATCCTAATGAATAAAGCAGTTCTCCGGAACGTCAAGAGTGAGGCCTTTGCCTATGTTCCTGAGAATTTTGAGGTCCTGATCTGTAATGTTGAAATGTTGATCAACTGCCGAAAACTTTTATTTGATGACATCGACATGCTCCATTTATCAAATTTCCTTCCGTTATGTCTGATGTACGGGGAATCACTTTTCTTACATTTGAATTGGTAGACATCTGACTTTAAAAAATGTTAGTTATTTATTGACTGGCTTTATGTACAATGTCCATGATTCTGTTGTTGGTACGTTATGAGATTTTAGTGTTATTAATCCTAAAAATAGTGACAATACTATATATGTCTTCGTTGAAGATGAAGGTTGAATAAGTAACAGGGTTATATCTTTCTTTTGCGAATCCTGACTTTGGTGGGTATTTGAAGTTATTGATGATTCGTTCTATGAACGAATTATCGTATCCATTGAATGGCAATGTAGTGGATAGTGTTCAATTCTTTGTATAGGTTTTCTTTAGATAACAGTATCAGTCAATCAATACTGATCTACATTTGGGGCAGTCGCCCAGGTGGCAGATTACCTATCTGTTGTTTTCGTAACATTTTCTTAAACTATTTCAATGAGATTGGACATTTACTGAACATCTCCCTTGGAAAGTAATTCCAATCCCTAACTCCCCTTCCTATAAATGAAAATTTGCCTCAATTTGTCCTCTTGAATGGACTACCATGCTGTCATAAGTAGAATACTTATGTGCGTTAGGATGTGAAGAACCCTTTCGCCACACTTGAATGTAAAACATTCACACAAGACTTTTAATGTGTGCATACGTGTTGCAAAAACACACCAAATGTTTTATAAAACCCTCAATTTTTAAATGTGAAACTGTTGTAAAATTTTTTTATGTGTCACTAAGTTTATATATTGTTATCATAACCTATTATGCATTTCGCTAGTTTGTAATTTCGGCTGAATATGACGCTTCAGAAATGTGTCGAAACCGGTCCCTTGAATAATTTGTTTCCTGGCTAAACATTGCAAAAACAGAGAACGTGGAATTCATTTCCACTGTAAGTTCTATCAGAATAAACTAAAGCGTGGGGTCCCACCTATAAAGTGACTGCAAGAGTTTACGCGACCTGGCTATGATTTTAAAAAATCAGATTCCACTGAAATTCAAAATCTATCAGACAATGTTTTGCCTAGTCGTGTCATATGGAACTGGAAGTAAAAGTTGACCAACCACCAAATTCGCCAAGCACCTTCTTCGTCTGGTAGAGATACGCATAGTTTGTTGTACACTGGGAGTGTGTACCTAATGAAACAATAGGATGGGAGACGGGCATTGTGTCTCTTATTGAGAAGATTCCAATTGTTTGGACAAGTAGGCCGCGTTTGACAGAAAACTATAATCAGGTCTCCTCAACCAACTCAAAGTTGATGGTCAATGTTCTTATGGCGGGCAAAAACAACGCTGGAAAGACGCTCAATGCTGACTTAAAAATTGCTGGCCTTTGATCTACACACGTCGGTTGGGTGGTTAAATTTAGGTTCTCGGGGTGAATATGACAATTTATTTCATGAATACGGTTTAAAATATCCGTAGGTTCCGCTGAAGAGTGAACATAATCGCTTGTAAGCCAATCTAACTCCCATATGATAGCAGATAATCCAATATCTCTTATACCATCTCATAAATTATTACTATAATCATATATCCTACCTTAATACTACATATCATTACCTACTTTCAGAAAGAAAACGCAGGAATTGCCCTAAAACTAGTTTATTAGCATGCTAATGCGGTATGAAACAAAATTATCTTGACTTGGAAATCGTAGAGAAAAGAAAAACATATTATGTTACATATTTCGTTTCAAATACAGTATTTTCTCAATTAACATAATTGAAGTTGGGATTTCTTTCATCTTTCATCCATAACTTCCCGTCAATAACTTGTTAACTCATTACAATCCATCATTATTACACAAAAGTAGTTCAAGGGGGTAAATGAGGTTTGATTATTTATTATAGGAGGATAGGGTATTCTTCATGTTTATTTTTGTTGGATTTTTGCGTTAGCATTTCGGAATACGAGATAGTTAATAAGTTCCCTTTTATGTGGTATCAACTGACCTTCCACATTAAATTACTATATTCATAGTAATACCAAGTAAATATAGTCATATTTATACATTTACGCCAGTAAAAATCTAATATCTTATCATTAAGTGCCATTCATAGAATTATCAATCAGTATAAATTATGCAATTCGTGTTGTATATTCACATATTCATGTGCTACTATTTTTGAATAACACTCATATTATTTACCGCTGTGCCATTACTATATTGTCATTCAATTTACCAATATACCTTCTCATTGGAAAACAATCATTCAGTACGGCGATGTCTCTTACTATCCCTACATCTACTCCGGTAAATAGTGATACTCATTTAAGCTTTCGTAAACTTTCATAACATACTACCATTCGACATTAATTCATTTGGACTGTACATACATACTCATATAAACATAACTTAACCTTGCAGCTAGCGCCTTGTTTACCATACAACATCCATAATTGACATATGAATCCGTAACAACTACTTCCTGCCATTACTCACACAATAAAATATAATATCTTCCCATACCATCATTATTCCACATTTCTCTTATATCTCTTCTTATAAGTTCATTCGCATTCATAATTCTCAACTCGTTCCTTCTAAAATAACATCTCTGTTACGGTATTCAAATCCGTCGACGTCATATTCTTCTTATTTAATTGCGAATTCCCTATATACAATTCATTTCTTCTTACAGTAGAGTCATAATTGCCTCGTCTGCCGATCTGGTCTCTTCAATATGTAGGTTTTACTCTGCAATGCAATTATTCCGATGCTAATCTCACCTAGTTCAACGCTAATGACCTTTCCAGGTAGATTGATACATAACCATCAATACACACATTCCGTTCAAGCTTACAATAACCTAAATTCACATTAGGGATATAACTATCATTCAAATTGGCACACGCTTCGCGGTTAACTTCTCAAAATCTAGCATTGTGAATAACATACCGGCACATACACTGTATCTGTAGGCAATTTCACACTCCTACCATTTTATCTCATCAACTACGAATAAATTTAAAATGAAAATCTGGGAATCTTATTACTTATCTCGACCCAATTGTGTCATCTGCTTGCTTCTGCTGGTTTCACGCCATCTCTGCGCAATCAGCTCCCGTCTCCGTCTACTTCACAGCTTGGCAACGGTCTGGGCATCTCAGCTTGAGCTGCAGCATCCCGGGCGGCCTTCCTCCACCAGTTTAAGCGTAAGGTACATCATCATATCGCCGGTTTCCATGCAATAAGAAGATAATATTAGTTGGGCGAAATGAACAGTTAGATCTTCCATTATAAGTCTTCTAACATATATGAATGGTTATTGTTGTTCCTTAATGCTTCAGAAATGTTCTCTAAATTTATATACAATAAGGCTTTTTCTCATAAAATATATCGTCAGCTGAGTGTTGACTAATATTTCTGTTGTTCTTGATGGTATTATGCCGCTTATTTTCTCAGCTTTATACTGGATCGTATCTTCTTCTGTCTCCGATATTTTTAAAATGCGATATGCGTATTTCCTTATTCTCGGTTTATCTTGCACGCGCATATGGCTAATTCCAGCGCTAAGCCATTACCTACCAAAATTAATTCGAACTGAATTTTACCCTATAATTGACTTTATTTAAATGTTTGGGGCAAGAATAAACAACAAAATAGGATTTTATTATTTTTCGGTGCAGGATTTTAAAATTAAGGTGCGTGCCAATTTTGGGACATTGGCAACTTATGATAGCAGAATGTTACACTATTTTATTTATGCAAAACAACAGTTACTGTGCATTCATATGCACTCATTTATTGCTTTTCAATATATTTACAAATTTTATGACTACATCCATTCACTGACGAATTTTATAACCATAGGAAGAACAAAAATTTGAGATAGGATTTTCACAGCATCGCAAAAAAAATTAGTCACAAAGCGGAATTATGCCACAAGAAATAAACCTTCGGCTCCAAAGAAATGTGCAACGTGAGTTAGGCAGTCAGATTTACGGCAGCTGACGTTCAACGGGTGTGGAATGGAACAAAGCATTTATCGTGCAGTGGCACATCGCAACGTACACAAACCCTTGTCGTCTTCTTCTTGCAATGACCGCATCTTCTCTGAGTTGCAATAGGTGTAATGAAATGATTTCCTGAATCGAACCTGACTTCAGTGCTTACTCTGCCTGCTAGGAGTTTGCTGCTTTGAGGGCATCTGCGTTTGGGTGTAGAACCTGACGTTTTAGCAAGGTACGATAGCGCTATCTTCCTTCGTACATCTAGCAGAGATACATTATCTTCTTCATTGGCAGATTGGTATGCTCTCCAAGTATTTACTACTGTAACATCCAACATCTGGGTAAAAAGTGGCCACCACCACTTCTTGGAGCTTCTTGTTTCATACAATGAAACTTGTTTATCAAGGAGGTCAACTCCACCCATGTGTAAATTATACTCCTGGACAAGTCTTGGAATCCTTATCTGAATGTGCTTCTTATCCTTTTGCGAATACCGTCGAATGTTTGACATAGGTTCAATAGTGCTGAAATTGGTGCCGACAGTTACCACTTTATTGTCTTTCCATTTTGCGATAAGAATCTCATTTGATTTGTGAAAGCGCTGGTCACAAAATCCTTTTTCTTGCTTTTTTTCGATTTCTTTTGTATCCATGAGTGGGCACTATTTCGTACGATTTTCTCTCATAGTGCCAGTAGCTTTGAGGTTTCTGTTCTTCAGCATTGTAAGTACTTCCATGCTTGTAAATAAGTTATCAAAGAACACCTTGAATTTACATGCCTCTAAAATTGGGATAGCACTAGTCAGTTCAGAAACCACTCTAAATCCTAGAGGCCCCTCTTTTTCAGTTTTCCCGCAGTATGGCGAGAATTTATACAAGTAGCGGTTTGAACCACATAGACACCATATTTTGTACCCAAACTTGATCGGCTTTCCCCGCATAAACATCTTTGCGGAGTGCTTACCATAATAACGCACCATCATTTCATCTAAGAATAATTCTGAGTGAAAGAACCCGAACTTTAGAAACTGTTTCTCCAATGTGTCGAAGTAGAGTCTCAGTTTATACATTTTATCAGATTTATCAATTTTGGAATTGTCATTTTTGGTGAAGATACTTCTTTATTTCCTTGAAGCGGTTTTTGGGCATTGCTTTGTAGACCAATGGAACACCAACATCAGCAGCTTGTTCCCAGTACATATCCTCCTGTGGTAGCTTGTGATAACCTGAAATCAGTAAAACGCCTATAAATACCTTTAGCTCTTCCTTGGTCAGAGAAAAGTGAGGACAGTTTTTATGATTAGCATAGAGTATACTTCGGTTCACGATTACATCCAATATTTCACCAGAGAAAAATTCTTCAAATACATCAACAACAGGCTTTCCATGTAAATTGTCAACGATATGACCAACTTCTATTGGTGAGCAGCTTTCTATGGAGTATTCTGGTTGACATATTTCCCACCTAGGTGTGGTTACACGTTGAGTATGTTCTGTTTGATCTGTGGGCTTAGAGTTGGATATAATCTCTGCTAACCTGTATGTGTTCTGTCTTTTAGGCTGCTCTTTTGCTGCAGAAGGCGATGGTAGATCGTCTAACTCTAATTCCGTTTCCTTTTATTGCATCTGTACGAAATACTTCTAATGTCCCTGCTACACAACGTATTTCAATGTCCAAAAGTTCATTCTCTAGCACATCCTCCTCATCAGTTACCTCGTCAGGATCAGGCGGTAAAATTATTACTTCGACATCATCCACTTCCTGAGAATCATTTTCCAGCTCTTCGAGATAGCTTCTTATTTCTGGAACCGTCAGGCGTGTAGTATATGACATTGTATTTGCCTAGAACATAAGAAGTAACGCGAAGTGTTGTACTATAAAAGAAAGAATACATTTATTGAATAAATATTCACTAACTATGCTAATATAATGTACTACAATAAGAGAAATGCAGCATTGTAGGTGATGAAGCATTCAACAATGAATCAATGTAAGAGCTACTGCTTTATACTAATGTCCCAAAAATGGGACGGCGTGAAGAAACACATGTGATTCTTACCTATATAATAACAACGGACAGCTGATGCACCATTTGCACTCTGGAAACTTAGAACTATGTCGTTGATACCAGAATGAGCTTTAGAAATTCACTCTAAGAAAATCTGCTCAACATCAAAGATCAGTTGCAGAACCGAACAAGAACACACGTAGATAGAACTCTCGTGGTGGAAGAGTATGAAACTAAACATAATGTTCTTCTGTTTTCTAGTCCAACAGCAAACAGTTTGATCAATATGACAGAAAAAATACCCCTAACTTTGTAAACAGTGTTTAAAAATAATAAAATACTAGCGTCCCATAAATGGGACATTGGCTGATAATGGGCTACGATTAATATTATTTCTCGGTTTTCTTTCCGTACGTTGACTCAACTCTTCTTGATTTGCAGTACAATTTTGCCATATTTTTCAAACTCGATCTTCACTTACAAAGTAGTTAAGAATAGCATGAATTCAACTACTTTTTGGACCATAGTTGTTTCATCAAAGAACCTCTTTTCTCGCCGGTCTTCATAAGTCTACGCCTTCTAATTACGGTCAATTCGCACTTGGATTCATCTCATAGATGTTAGCGCTGTTTAAAGCTACTCTGCGCCATTTTATCCGCTACATCTGCATGTCAACGATCATCTCGACTGCAACGTAATAGTACATTTCACCTCCCAGTTATTTTTTAAATATGTTGGTCACAAAATATTTACACTATGTTCTCCTTTTCACGTCTAATGGACCATTACGTTACATAACTTCTTCCTTCGTACTCTGTTTCTTGTATGTTGAACTTTCTAAACTACTTTATATTACTTTAAGTTTTCCTTTTTTGTTAAACTTTTAAGCAGTCTCATTTTTCACTATTCGCCTGGTATTCTATATCTGAGCATTCTTCCTTTGGATACATCTCCAGCACATTATTCGGGAGCTGTTATTCATCTTCTCTATAATAATACTTAATATTCGCTGCATTGTGGACTCCTTTATACGTTCCAGATATGTTCTCGACTTGGTAAGCGTTATTTCCAAGTACTTTTCTAATAATGTATGGACCATCATACAAATGCAAACATTTCGCAAAGATCTTTCCTGTTAAACTGGAGCTTGGTGATTTCTTGATGACTACTGGGTCATTTATCTTTAACTGAGGGTGAAACGTTTTATTTCGCAACCTTCTGAGTATTTTCTGGGATTGTTCCTGCAATTTTCTCTGTACCATACTATTCAATTCTTCCGCGCTGGGCCTATTTTCTTCCAGTTTTCCTATCACAGTATCCCATGGTCTGTCTGGGAACTCATTTCTATGTAAAATATTTGGGATCTGCCCAGTGGATTCATGCACAGTGTTGTTTATGCTATGTTCAATAATAGGGATAACATCAATCCACTTCCGATTACTCTTCCCACAGTAGATGCGGCAGAATTTTGAGATTTCTTTCCTGCAACGCTCTACTGGGTTCTATGACGGATGTCTAACTGAACAAAACACGTGCTTTATTTATAATCTTTCCATGGCCTCACGATATTTTCAGATGTAAACTCAGTACCACGGTCATTCAATAATCTTTCTGGCCTTCCCATCTTTGGTATTACGACTTTCATAATTGCAACGATACCTTGCTTTGAATCGGCTCTCTGAATAGGTTGCAGAACTACATATTTTGAAAATATATCCATTGTCACTACTATAAATTTCCTCCCTTTCCTGGCTACTGGAAGAGGTCCGAAGATGTCGATTGCGTATATTTCTTTGGCTTTAGCTGGCATTATCGCTATCGGTTGGTGGCTAGCTAGTCTTGTATTATGCTTTGCTCCTTGGCATATATCACATGTTCTAATTAGCTTTCTTATCATCGCTCTCAGTCCTTTCCATGTAAACCTTCCTAAGAGGGTATGTAATACTTTATCTATTCCACCGTGTCCGGTAATTCGATGGGTCAACCATATTAGTCCTCTTTGCAATTGTACTGGCACCATTATTCGTGCTTTGCTTTGGTCTTCATCAGGATTTTTATTCAGCCTCCCATCTATTAATCTGTATGTTTGTGTTATTTGCGATTCCTCGGTCTGGCTTTCCAACTTATTTATGATTTTAGCTAACTCTGTGTCCGCTCTTTGTAAACTATCGATCGTTTGCAACCTTTCTATCATGTCCCTATCTTGGTCATCCAGCTCTATTTGACATATTACTTCCTCGCTCTGTTCTGGAATCCTACTTAACGCGTCTGCTAAAATATTATCTTTGCCTCTACAGTATTCTATTTTTAATTGGAACTGTTGCGTGAATAAAATCCATCGAGTTACGCGCTCACTTGCCATGGCAGCCTATAGACCGAAAGTTAGTGCTTTATGGTCGGTACGCACTACTACTGGATATCCACTGACTATCTTCGACCGCTGTTGTAACGCGAATACTATTGCTAATAATTCCTGCTCCGTCGTCGTATAATGCTGTTCATGTTTCTTTAACTTGCGACTTGCTAAAGCCAAGTATGTTCGCTTCTTTTTACCATCTGTATCTTCTTAGTATAAGCAAGATCCAACTCCTATATTTGACGCATCAGATTGTATGATAAATTCCTTTTCATATTCGGGATAACCAAGCTTGATGTTGTTCGCCATTAATTCCTTCATTCCTATGAAAGCCTTCTCCATTTCTTCACCCCATTTCCATCTGTTGTTCATCTTGAATAACTCCTGCAAAGGTGCTGCTACTTCAGTACATCCTTTACAATGGTCCGCGAAAAATGGCGTCATTCCAAGAAACTGTCTGAGTTGTTTTATCCTGGTCGGTCGTGGAAAATCGCATATGGCTTTTATTTTTGCTGGATTAGATCGTATCCCTTCTCCATCAATGATATGCCCTACAAAAGGTATTTGCGCTTGCCAAAACTTTGATTTGGCGATGCTGACCTTGAAACCAGTATTCTTCAAATTCTCCAACAGTTTTTAAGCCGTTCACAATGTTCTTCATACGTCTCCGTCGCTAGAACCAAGTCGTCCACGTAAGAGGTTACATAACACTTTACCTCTGCCGTTAGATTCCTGTCAAGAGCTCTTACGAGAACGGCACAACTATTCTTTAAGCCAAATGGAAGTCTCCAATAGGCGTAAGTCTGATTATCGAACATGAATCCTGTCAACAACCGTGATTTTTCTTCCAGGACGATGTGATGGAACGAGGAGGTGAAGTCTAAACTAGTTAAGTATCTCATGTTCTTGAACCTCTTGATAATGTCCTTTATTCTTGGCATTTGATCGTATTCCGGGATCAGCTTCTCGTATAATTTTCGCGCGTCAAAGCAAACCCTCAAGCTACCATTGCTTTTCCTTACTATAACTGAAGGGTTTAGATAAGGAATGGCTGTTTTAATGATTATCTCGTCATCCAATATTTCCTGTTAAATTCCTTTAACTTCTTGCAAATATTTCTCGGGTACTTCATATAGTTTCCCTTTGTATGGCGTCCAGTAATTAACTTCTAACTTGTATTGTAAATTCGGAATTCTTCCTGGTCTATTCTTAAATACAACTGAATATTTCTTCAAGATTTCGTAGTTTGACCTCCTCTGACGAAATTCTAGTTTCCACGAGGCTTTTCCATATCCCAGGTTCTTTCTCCTCTTCCTCCAAAGATAGTATTCTCTCAATTGTATAAACTATTCCTGCTTCTGCTGTACCAATTTGCTTTGGCTCTCATTTATATGGATGTTCTCTTGATAACTATCATTAATTTCCCGACCTTCAATCCTCATATGTTCCGTGTGGTCATTATTAACGCTCAGACTAATCCTTTCAGTTGTTCCCTTTCCATAACTTTCGATAATTGGAAATGTAATTTCCTGCCTTTCCATGTCAATTGTCATCTTTGTGGCTACCATAAAGACCACACCTAATATAATGTTGTACTTGATTTTATTCATTATTACAAAAGGATGTTCAAACATCTGATTCCCAGTTCCAATACACAAGAACGTGTGCATTTTACACTCTACTGCTTTGTCCGGTATAATCCCTCTAATTTTCATTCCTGATACGGGTATGGTTGGTAATTTCATCTTTCTTTCTATTTCCAGAAATAATATGTTTAAGATTACACTTACGCTCGCTCCTGAATCTATGAGAAAATGTGTTCTCATTTCATTAACTCTCACAACAATTATAGGTAAATTCAATCCCTGTGGCCTTATATTTGATGTAATATCTTGTAATAAATCCTCCGGTTCAACCTCCCATGATTCAATTTGTGCGATCAACCAATTCGTAATTTTGTCATCCAACTGCTTTTCTCTACTATGATTTCCATCAAGACCTAGTTCATAATGGCGTTTTTTCTCAGGAACATCTAATCCTGCATTATAATTCTGCGCATTTGGATTAAGACGACGTTTTCATGTCTCCATTCTCTTGTATTGCTGGAGCTCCAAACTTTCTGCTCCTTCCATATCTCCGACGACCTCCTTGTCCTTGATTGCCTGTTCCCATTTCTCTTATTCCTTGAGTTTCCTTTTAGTTCCTGGACGTATTTTCTATTTGCGAACTCTCTTTCTTTGCAATTCTGTCCTCTTCTTCCTTCGAAAAACCGTTTTCTCCGGAAAATAATTCGATTTTCGTTCCCCATATATCTGTTATTTGGCCTCCCATACGGTACATATCTTTCATTCACCTGATATGTTCGCCGGCATTCTCGACCTCTCTGACATTGCCATCCTCTTATCTCTTCTCTTCTATCCATTTCTTTATTCTTCGCCATGTCTCTCTGCTCTTTCCGTCTACCATTTTCCGAGTTCTCTTGTGCTATTACATTTATCGACTCTTCATTTCCTGTACTCCGCATTAATCTACTCGTAGGATGAACAGTTGTCATATCAATCTGTCTCAACTTATCTTCAATCTCAATTGCCGTTTGTACATTTGCCATTTGTACATCATGTGGTAACAGCCTCTGAATTGTCTTTAAGCCGTCCATCTCACTTGGTGCAGCATCCAAATCTTGGAAACGATGAAACTGGAATGCAAAGTAATCACTATCTTGTTTGCCCAGTGGATGCATATCTACGCGAATACAGCTCCATCCGAAGCTGCTGCTGAACCTCTGAATTCCAATACCTCCTCAGAAATGCTGTTTCAAACTCCTCATAGTCATGAAAACTATATTTAAATGCCTGATATCATATACTCGGGTTGGAGTCTAAATGTTTTTCAATAATTCTAAGTCTTTTTTTTATTTCGAACGTTATTTTCCCTAAAATAATCCTCCAGTTCTCTTAAAAACTGTTTTGGAGATAAACATGCGGTATTATTGAAATGCTTCGGCCTATTATCGATAATCTTAATTATATTTATGACGGCCGGGCTCCCATTACTACTATTTCCATTACCTATTGAACCTCCATTAATAGCTTGGCTCGAATCAGTGGTCAATGCTGGTGTCGTTTCTCTATCATTAACCTGCATTTCTACAGTTCTTAATACGTTTGTTTTTGTAGTTTGGTTGTCTACTCTTAACTCTTGAATTTCTCTACGAATGGTTCGTAGTTCCCTTTCCGCTTTGTCAATCCGGTTATCGGTTTCGTTTTTGCTTCGCTTAGCTTCCACTTTCATTATGCTCATTTTATCGGCTACTTGACCTCGTGCCAGAATGAAATTTATTTCCGTCGACCTATTCGTCGTTTCGATAGCATCATTTAATTTGTTTATCCTTTCTTGATTCTGTCCCCATCTTTTCGTAGAATTTATCCTCAGGGTCTCTAAATTATCCGCCAGACTTCTTATTTCTTCGACCTTTAGATTTTGTATGACATTTCTGCTTTCCGTCAACTCTTGTCTGACCTTATTTGTCTCTTGATACACCCCTTTACTCTTATTCTCCATAATCCCTGTCATCTCCGTACGTAGAACGTCAATATCCGTTTTAATTTACGTTATTTCGCTTCCTACTTTCTCAATTTAGGTCCTTACAGCCTCTCACATTTCCTTCATCATTTCTTGCTGCTTCTCCTCCTGCTTGTCGATCATTTCTAGAAATTTCCCTTCGATCATTTGCCTCTGTTTTTCCTCCTGATTATTAATCATTTCCAGGAGCTTCCCTTCCTGTCTACTAATCATTTGTTGAAGCTTTTCATTTTGCCTTCTTGCTTCTTCCTGACTTTCTTTTCTTGCTTCCTCATTTTGTCTTCTTGTTTCTTCATTCTGCTTCCTTGTTTCCTCCTGTATTTTTTTCTTGCTTCCTCATTTTGTCTATTAATCATTTCTTGGAATTTTTCTTCCTGCCTGTTGATCATTTCTCTGAACATCTCCAAGATCCCAATCTGTTCTTCCTTGGTTTTCTGTATTTGTTCTTGATTATTGCGTATCGCTTCATCTCTCTTCTTGGCTTCCTGCTCAATTTCCTTCTGGTAACTCTCAAATTGTGATTTCAACATTCGACATTTTCCTTAATATATCGTTTAAAATGCTCTACTATTCCTGTCAAGTTGTCTACAAGCCTAACTCTATCTATATATCCTTCAACTTTCAACAGTTCAACCTCCAAATCTCAATATAAAAATAGTCTATCAGACATATATCTGCTTATCTGAACAATTGAAGGTTTGTTTTCTTTTCAGCTATATCTTACTTAGTTGGGAAAGACCACCCAAGACTACCATAACTCAGCCAAGACAACACATTTAAACATCACACAAAAATCCAAACATTTAAATTTATATATGTGAATCCCAATTTCAACTATGTTCCTTCTCTATTTGCTTAATCCATACTTATTTCACTACAAATTAAAATGATATTCTATTACTCTGTCTTCACTGCCATTCATGCATTAAAGTTCTTTCATGCAACCTTAACGGTTCCGGGAGATAGTAGGTTCGAATCCCACTATCGGCAGCCCTGAAGATGGTTTGCCGTGGTTTTCCATTTTCACACCAGGCAAATGCTGGGGCTGTACCTTAACTAAGGCCACGGCCGATTCCTTCCAACTCCTAGGCCTTTCCTATCCCATCGTCGCCATAAGACCTGTCTGTGTCGGTGCGACGTAAAGCCCCTAGCAAAAAAACAGATGGGATCAATGGTTGGACGAGATGAAGGTTAATAGGAATAGATCTCGATGGATGAAGCTCTATGCATAAACCGTTTTCGATGGTGGGGTCATCTGCTGCAAATGGAGTAGGATGATAATGGACTCAACCACGCAGGCTAAGAAAAGCAGAGGGAGAGCAAGATGGCAGTGTTCGGACTCAGTTTACAAGAAGAGTTGTGGAACTAACCAAGAGCTAGAATTGAGGAGGCGCTTAGTTAACTGACAGATATTTGCAGACCGGAAGCTGAATGGTCCATAATGAAGATTGAGACAATAATTTACGATACTCTCATTCGTTGGACATATGTACTTGTGTGTGGGGACGTTATCTACATTATCGGCCATTGTTGGAACTGTTACCTAACTGTGGAAATTACCAGGCAAATTTAATTCAAATAACCTTTCCCGATTGTTACGTATTTGGTGGATCAACTTGACTCGCGGGATTATCGTTTGAGTAGTGCGCGCATCACGCCGCACACGCTTTGAATCATGGGAAGTAGCTTCTACGTGCTTGCTTAGTGTGAGCTCGGACAGTGTCTTCGCTGCTTGGATCTAAGATGGCTGTATTAAGTGCAGCTTGCAAGTGGACTGCTTGGCGCAAAGGGAAAGTTACCGTAATGGAACCTGACTCTGGTGGTTAAGTGAAGACATTAGGGCTATGCCCTTTTACCCTTTGAAGATTTTACAGTGTGCTCCAACCGTAATATTTTCTTGATGTAGATGTGAACTTGGTGTTGTGAGTCAACCGTTAACGGTATGAAAGGTTTTAAAATGTGTTTAAATTGGATACCCTAACTGCAAGTAAGTACTGGAAATTATAATTTATTGAAGGGATTTCGTAGGAGCAGACATTTAAAAGTGAGTAATTTCATCGTGGATTTGACCAACATAATAAATGAACCCTTTCGGTATCGCGTAACTTTTGTAAACAAAATCTGGTATCATCTTTGGACTGAATCAGTTGGGAAAAACAAAACAAATGTAATGTAGGGAGTTTGGGATCGCTAATTATGCGTTTATAAGGTGGTATTTGGTCTAGGTTATTTTATCTTATTGTTTTGGCGTTGTGCATTATTGCCTACTGCACTTCATTATGTGGATTATTATTATTATTATTATTATTATTATTATTATTATTATTATTATTATTATTATTATTTTGATACTTATGTTGAGGTGTGTTTTTCTCCCTTATTTTCCTTCGCTGCTTGCATTTGGTGTCTGATTGTGTTCCTATTGCCTTCGTGGCTGATTATTTGTATGTGACCGTGATTTGCATTATTCGGGGCGTTAATTAATGACACCTCATGTACGCATTGTAGCGCAATCCAAGGCCCTCTCAGTTCTAAAGTATGTATATGTAAGCTGTAGGCAAACTGATTAACTAAAACTCATGTAAATTGGTACTAATACCTCTTGGATAAATTATTATTATAATTTTTAATTCCGTCAAATCTTAAGATTGAAATTTGCTGGTTGATATTTAACTTTAAATATGCCAATTTCTTAACGTTTTCCTGTCACCTTCTGCTTATTGTTTTGGGCTCCCTGCCTTTGTTTTGATTACGTAATTATCCCTTCTTATCTTATCTGATGGACACCTCTAATTTTGGTGGCTTTGATGACTATTACTGGATTATGGCTTGGCGTCGGTACTGGTAGCTCCTTGGGTGTGCTTCCGTGTTCTATTATTTTTTGTGAGGAACGTTCATTGTAATTTTCCTTTGATATACTGTACTTCATTTTGTTGAGACTGCTATCGACTTTAATTTCATTGTATTTTCATCTTGTTCGGTTATTTAATGTAATTTTTATTCGCGGTTGGAGCCACTATTTTTCTCTTTTCGTGTGTCCTTGTGTGTGACTTGTAATTAACTATTTTGTAGTGTAGCAAATTTCAGTTTTAAGCTATATTGGTAATTGCGGGCCCGTATACTGATGATCATCACTCTAAAAATAACGATGAATTTCTATATACTCATTTCCTAGTGTTCATCTTTTAATTTATTTGAAAAGGTTGCAACCTATTTTAATATTTTCTTCCCATATTTTAAGTAAATCTTATTGAGAATTTTATTCAGTGATGTCCGCTTTGAGTAATTCAGTATTTATTTGAGAAACCCTATCTTGTTAGCAGATTAATTTCACATTAATATAAAATTCATTATAAAATGGTGTTTCACCTTTGAGTTTTAATTGCGTTATGATTTTTAAAAGAGAAGAATATATGTAAATTTAATTGTTTCCAACCTATTTTAAAATTTCATTTTTATTTATTTATTTATTTATTAAAATTTCGTCATTTTCAATTTAATCTGGTCTCTCATTTGGTAGTTAGCAATATTTACCTGGCAACCTGTCAACCGTTAATGATAAGATCCAGCCCTTTCGTTCATGCTATGCCCTCCACGCTTCATATTTTGCGCTACTGCCCTTACGGTAAGTATTGTGCTTGTTTTCTTCTTCTTGTTTGTGCTGTTTTCATTTTGATGTTTAGTGTTCTTTTGGTAAGGTTGCAAAGATGTATGTATCAATATACAATGGTTGATTCTTTTAGTAGTGGCAACGATTTAATTTCTAGATACATATAAGATTCTCAGCTTTACAGGATTTCGATGTAGCGTACAACGTGTTGCCAGAAAGAACCGTTGACACTTCCCACCGCCTGGATGTAAGAAGGGAGCAAATGATTGCCATCAGAACATCCTAAGCTGTTTGGAAGTGAAACCCATACACTGCTTCCTTCATCCTAGGGATTATTACCGTTATAATGGGTCCATCATTGGACATTATAAATTTCCAGGGTAACTCTGTGGCCTCCACATGATGTGTCTTGGTAGGTGTGCTATTTACCAACTGACGAGCCGAAATTAGAACAGTGGGGCAAAACATTGGCAACAGGAACGAGTTAGGCTGAACATGGGTAGGGTCCAATAACAGACCCATCATATTGGTATTATAAATGTACTCATTCGGAAGAAATAATTCAGATCCCCTAAGGGAATATGTATCCATATCATCTTCGGGATTAAGTCAAAGTCCCAGGAGAGTGTGAGGTGCAGCGATTGAACGAGTCAAACATCGCTCCTGTGAACGTACCCATGCATGGTTGGTTATGTATTATCGTTTTCGTCTCAGCGCTGATCGCGGATTACAGTAGAACACTGCTTTATGATAGCACCATACCAGTCATTAGTGGGGGTCTGCCAAACTGTGTGACACCACTCAGCTTTTGTTCATAAGATCCGGCCCAGGTCCTATCAATGATCTACGCTGTCCTTCACACTCATAGCTCTGTAAGTGTCATGTCGTAGTCATTTCTGCATTTCCGTTAAATTGTGTGGAAAACATCTTGAGGCAACTTTTCACATTCCCAGGTGGTTCTTCAGCATGTGAAACACACCCTGGTGTCTTAGATTAATTAACAAATCGTGGAGTTCTGATCTCTCTCTACCAATGTGGACACAGTCTGCATTTTGTTCCGCGGTTTATCGTGGATCGCAGAGGTGAAAGAAAGTGCGGGATGAATGGGTCCAACTACAATGTCAAGAATGAACTTAAAATTAAAATGGAAGGTTATACTTTCAAGACACAAAATTTAACAATTTTACAGGTACAAGTAGCAATCATTGAACAAGTCTAGAAAAGACAATATTAGTCGTTTTAACAGATCGTGCGCCTTTTCCTGAGCTCCTAGCTCAAATTTACCAAAAAAGCACAAATTTATACAAGGGCAGAAATCCACTGATACATGGAACACTTGCTCCCTAAATAACAATATCAGGCCTCCCAGAGGCACTTTTACCACTTGAAAAAAGAACTAACGTGCTCTCAGTTTTCCAAGCCTACTCAAGGCAACATAGCATGAAACTCTAATAATCTCTGGCCTTACAAGGCACTATTTACAAATATAAATCTTATTACACACAGGTATCTAGTACCCAACCTACATGGCCTTAGTGAGAAAGAACAGGTTAAATAAACGGCCCGATTACAATTTGAATGGAGTCGAAGACTGAGCTCCAAAAATTTATAACCTATAGGGCGCTTCGCCGACGAAACAGGGGCTATTCCCAGACTACTGAGGTAGCATGCATGGAAATAACTATAATACATTGGAGAAACAAAAACGTGGCACCTGAAACCAAGATGAAGGGGAGCTCGAGAAGGTATATCACTCTCTATCCCCTATTTACAGTTAAAGATTTCATGAAGTTATTACTTTAGCCGGCAGAAGTTACATTTTTAGAAAAGTGGTTACATAGTAGATATTTCGGACCTTTCCGTCGGGTTTAAACTGCGGAGATAGCGAGAAAGAAAGATGTTGTGTGGCCATTACCTTGTCGAAATTCTGCTGCCTAATGAAAGAAGCCTCCGGCTTCGACACACACACTAGTAAGATGGCGATCAAATGGCCAAGAGACATGAAAAGCCGCACTTTTTAAACCCTTGGGGAAGGATCGAGATCATTCAGGAATAATCAAGACGCACCCACAGAATTTTATTGGTTGAGTTCAAAAGTGACACTCAGAATTGAGAAGAAGCCTATGATTGGTAGAAAATTAATTACAGAAATTATTGATTGGTTGGATTCAAAACTGGCGGAAGGAAAGGATAAATATTACCAACCCAAAAATAAATGAATATCAGTTAGTAAAAAAACTTATGATTACAAAACTTCTTTAAATCCAGTTCTGTCACTTCGCACCAGGGTGCATGATCATAGTTTTTAGTAGTGACATCTGTGGAAGAATGTCCAAACTTCTTGATGAATGGCAAACAAAACAAGTAGAAATACAGTCAGTTCAGGAAACTTCACAATAACAAAATTACATCAGATTTTAGTGGTGACATCTTCTGATTGAAGTTCTAAGTAGGTATAGTTTTAATTTCACTGTTTCACCAGTAGAGGGGTTCTTTTAGGCGCTAGATATAAATGCGCGGCGTTGGGGTGTACCTTCCGGTACACATACCATTGTCACTTACCGGTGGATGACCAGGCCGAGGCTTGCTACTGTTCGGTTGCACTACAAGCCTCTTTCAGTGCCTGGTGACTCTGTCGTGCATTGCAACATCTACACATTCAATTTGTATCCTGCTTCGGAAACATTGCGACTGTATTCCGTGACCACAACTGCTCTGTTCCTGTAATCACTGCTCAGAAGGAGGGTACCTGTGATACAAACAACGTTGCCTAGCTCCGTTTTATGACGGTGTGACAACGATGTTGCCACTATTAAAACATCAACCTATGTATCTCATGGTATAATCAATAAAATGTTCTATTTTCTTTACCGATTACAGTATTGAGATCAACTTGGTGTGCGGACAGGGACACTTCAAACCGCTGACCATAATTCATTATCTTTCTTCAACCGAGGTCGGGATCTTCACTGAGAGGAATGGAACGTTCACAAAGCAGAGAACTGAAATCTCGAGTCTACAGCCTGATCAATTCTTTGAGATGTTAATCCTTTGTGAACGTGATCAATTCAAGGTCAGGTAGTACATTTACATACTACTGAAAGTTCCTGGTGTTACCAATAACATGTCCAAAAACAAATTGTGCTGATGACTTCACGAAAGACTGTTGATTTCAACGATAAAATTATCTTTTTTATACAGGCTACCCAGCCAAGGCGTGCTCGGTTCAATTCCCCATCAGGAAGTTAAAAACATTGAGAAACAAATTTCCTCTCCGCAGAGGCCCATTACCCTCAGGTTCGCTCTAAACTACACCAAATGTGACTATCGGGTTAATTTCTGTCTCAGTGCCTACCGAGTGACGTGGCTGCATTCCACAAATTGTGGGTCGGTTTATCCGAGGTTTCCTATTTGCAAAGCAAGCAAATGTTAGAGCTGTACCTTAATCTAGGACGTGCTTGTTTTCTTCCCAGTCCTTGACTTCCCCACCACATGAGCTGTCTGTGCTGATCAAATAGCAAACCACGTAACACTGATGTTAGCCTCCATCTTCTTCTCCTCCGAACCTGCATGCAGGTGGTCTTCCTTTTCCCTTATAAAAGAGAAAACACATCTTTTGAATGTATAACAAATACTGTCTATTCTTAATGAATAAATCTTTGGTACAAACTTGAAATAATGTTTTACGTACATCAACATAACTGCTGATTTAGACAGAGATAAATCGCTTGAGAAATGCTATGATCTCATAATTGATGAAAGGAAAATTCTGACAGCGAAAACACAGAACAATTGAGCGAGGAAGGGATCCAGTGGAGGCCAGAATGAACTTCCAGTTTCATCTTTATGGTGAAGCAGGCCACACTCATGCCCTTGGAGTAAGAAAGTGCCCCTGAAGGTGGAAGTATGGACATAACGGTCAACGGCATGACAACACGGAAGACAACGGGAAAGATTATGGATATGGTTCAGGATCAAGTGATGATGGCCTGTAGTCCAGCAACCCCTTAAGTGGTGAGAGAGTTCGAAAAACTCGCTGGTTAAGAGAGAACAATGTAGGAAGTTCCAAGAAGGAAAATCAGCAAATGTCGTGAAGGAATCTGTTGGTTGACATAACCAGGTACAGAAATAAATAAATAAATAAATAAATAAATAAATAAATCACCACTGAACTGTATTTAGGGGAGTTTTCCAGGTGGCAGATTCCCTATCTGTTGTTTTTCTAGAGAACAAATTGGAGCAAATATTCATTTATAGGAACGGGATTGACAGATTCCCGGTCTAGAATTCCAAAGCAATTGGAAATTTATTGAACATCTCCCTTGGTAAATTATTCCGATCCATAACCCCCCTTCCATGACACGACAGCCCCAAAGGACCATGGCCTACCAAGTGACCGCTGCTCAGCCCGAAGGCCTGCAGATTATGGGGTGTCGTGTGGTCAGCACGATTAATCATCTCGGCCGTTATTCTTGGCTTTCTAGACGGGGAATCCATAACTCCCCTTCCTATAAATGAATATTGGCTCCATTTTTTCTCTTGTATTCCAAATTTATCTTCATATTGTGATCTCTCCCACTTTCAAAAACACCACTCAAACTTTTTCGTCTACTAATGTCATTCCACGACATTTCCCCACTGATAACTCGGAACATACCACCTATTGCAGGCTATAAATTTCATTTTTTGTCCCTATTGAAGATCTACTTGTGATACAAATTCTTATAATTTTGTTAAATACCACCTATTCAATACAATAAAAACTTACAAATTTATTAAGTTGTTGATGTGGTACATGTTTCGCTCCTTTTTCGTGAGCATCATCAGCCAATTATAATTTACTTAAGGTTATATAAGATCATGAATCTATTCTATTGGATTAAATTATGCTTGTAAAGCTGATTGAAAAATCTTATAATATTTTACAAGTTATATAACAGTAAAATTATGTCTTTAAGTTAAAACATATGCTTAAGAAAATGGAAATTGCAACAGCATGAAGGCGTTGCTCGTTTGTGTTGATTTTCAAGATATGGAATGATGCCACGTAGGTATGTAAACGATCAAAGTTTCAGACCCATTGGATTGTTGCTACAGGTCTCCCCACGTGATTGGTTGCGGAGGAATCAACTCCAGTATACGGACTCTGGTGTACCGTAGTTGACTTGCAGTCTGTGCAGTGAAGTGTTCTCCGTCAAACATGCCTCGACGCCAGAGAAGAGCACGGTATCAACAACTGTCGCCGTTTGGGATGGCTCGGATTATTGGGCTGTGTGAGGCTGGATTATCGCTAAGGACAGTCGCTGCACGTGTTGGCCGACAGGCATCTACGGTACAACGTGTATGGCAGCAGTGGTCAAATAAAGGTACCCACACTCGTAGACCTGGCACAGGCCCAGCGCGACAGACAACTGTGAGAGAGGATCGCCGCATCATTCGGATGACCCGGATGGAACCCCATGCAACAGCAGCGCAAATTCGAGCAGCTGTGGCACCCCACGTTACACAACAAACAGTTGGTAATCGCCTGCGTGCAGCTGGCTTACGAGCCCGTGTCCCTGCATAAGGTGTTCTATTGACCCCACAACAGCGACGTGTAAGACTGGCCTGGTGTCGAGAACGATCGACGTGGGTCGACGAATGGCATAGGCTCGTCTTTATTGATGAATAGCGCTTGTTACTTGCCAGCAGGGATCGCCGCAATCGTGTGCGCCGACGTACCGGGGAGAGGGGCCGCCCAGATCTTATTGTCGAGAGGCACACAGGGCCAACACCAAGCATTATGGTCTGGGGAGCTATTGGCTTGAATGTGAAATCACAATTAGTGCTTGTTGAGGGCACTATGACTGCTCGACAGTACGTTGATAGTGTACTGAATCCAGTGGTTGTCCCTATCATGGCGAACATTGCTAATGGGATGTTTCAGCAGGACAGTTCCCGGGTTCACACTGCACGCATCTCCAGAGAAGCTCTCCGCGACATCACAACCTTAGAATGGCCAGCCAGATCCCCGGACCTCAGTCCTATTGAGCATGTGTGGAACATGATGGGTCGACAACTGGCCAACCGTTCTCAGCAACCCACAACTCTGGAACAACTGACCCGTGCAGTGCAGCAAGCATAGGCCACAATTCCCTCGACGAATTCATCAATATATTGCAGTTCGTGGTGGGCAAATCCTGTATTGATTGTTGTCGAAACTTGCCGTCAGAGGGACCTGAAGGTGTAATCATTGAATAACAACCGAACACTCGTCCTGCATGTTCAATTCCAGCAACGTAGCACCATTCCTTCTGGGTGTTGCAATTTCCATTTTCTTCAGTGTATCAGAATGAATGAAATGCTACTGGGCAATTTGGAAAGAAACCCTATCAGAGTAGATGACCAGAATGTGATTGACTGAAGAGGCCATAGAAATCAGTTTGAAGTCTGATAAGTGGTCTCCTGAATAACAGTAGATATTTGTATTCGGTCATTAATTGTACATGCAATAGATTTTGTCATAAAACTACATACACAGAGTAAGTGTAACATGTAATTTCATTATGTAACAATTTCTTTAATTTTTAAGTATTTCTGCACTGAGTGAAAGGGATGTAAGAGTAAGCACTTCTTAAGCTTATATTAGATCATAGTTGTTTCAGGGCTAAAGGCAGTTTATCAAACAACCTCAACCGCATGTGTTAACGCACTATGGCTCTGGAGCCAAACTCTGAATAAAGGAGGAACCACCTAATGTGCTAGTAGTGTCACTGTCCACAGACAGAGAGAAGTTAAGGTCAAACTCTGGGAGGAAATACATCAAGTGGATACTCAGGACTTTGAGGAAGAAAGGAGAAAATGTTAGAATGATGATGAAATACAATACAAGCAGATCAACTGTACAATTAGGAGAAAAATGAGAGGGGTAAAGGAAAGCTGATTAACAGAACAATGTAATGAAATAGCAAGCGTACGGAGTGCCATCACAAACCATGAAGACTAAACTTTGCTCTATGTAGAAGACAGAGTATAAAGATTTGAAGGGTACATACAAGATGGGGTTGCAGATAGACAGAGAAATAATAAGCACAATGCTCCACCCCATAAAAAGTGAAGAAACATGGAAGGCAGTAAAGCAGATAAAGAACTCTTTGGTCCTGATGAGCATGTTGTTGTTTTAGTCGACCTAATTAATCCTATGTATGATTCAGACAATAACGGACCAGTCAGGAAACGAGTGGGTTCAAGTCCCACTGTCGGCTGTCCTGATAATGGTTTTCTCTTGTTCCCCGTTTTCATTTTCGGGCAAATGCTCAGCTTCAATCACCATCACTAGTTCTTCAACTGAGGCGGGCGTCTTGAGGGCATTCAGCCGTAAAACATGTGACATAATTTCACCTCACCTCATCTGTGACCCTATATCACCAATATGCCAGGTAATTGGTTGATGACAAAAGTAGATAATATGGAGAGTTCTAGCGCCACCACCGCCACCGGCCTCCCAGGGGCCTCCTCCACGGCCACCGCACGGGAGGCCTTCCCAGCGGCCCGCACCTCCTCAGCCAGGGGCCTCTTCCAGTGCTGCCAACTTAACCTTACTAGCGCGAAATTTCAATTGGTAAACAAAGCCACGTGCTTTTTGACAGACAAGAACGCATCGCTAACCTTACTGCTGGTATTTTGACGGGCCTAAACCTCAGTGCTGCCAACGTAACCTTACTAGCGCGAAGTTTGAATTGGTAAACAAATCCACGTGCTTTTTTGACAGCCATGTGCTTTTTGACAGACAACAACGCATCGCTAACCTCAGCGCCACCATCTTAACGGGCCTAAACCTCAGTGCTGCCAACTAGCGCGAGATTTGAATCGGTAAACAAAGCCACGTGCTAGCTGTTATCCACCATCTTTAATCAACAGAGCACCGTGCTGCGCTCGTAGGCTGCATATCTTTGAAATGTGGTGGCGGATAATTTAAAAAATGATTTTTGACAGCAGCCATCTTTAATCGACAGAGCACCGTGCTGCACTCCTTAGTTAGATACCTGCGGTGGCAGGCAATTCCACCTGACAGCAGCCATCTTTAATTAAGAGAGCACCGTGCTGCCCACTTTAGTTGAAATGTGGTGGTGGCAAATTCCACGTGCTCTTGTTTTGGAAACAAAGCCATGTGCTAGCTGTCATCCGCCATCTTGCAACACAAACCTCAGTGCTGCACTCTTTAGTTGAAATGTGGAGGTGGTAAATACTACGTGCAATTGTTTGGAAACAAAGCCACGTGCTAGCTGTCATCCGCCATCTTTAATCAACAGAACATCGTGCTGCTATCTTTATCGTAGTAGCGGGCAATTTGAGAAATTCCATATCCTTTTCTAACAGCTGTCATCCGCCATCTTTAATTAACAGAGCACCGTGCTGCCATCCTTAGTTGAAATGTGGTGGCAGCAATTCTTAAAAATTTCCATTTGACATGCTGCCATCTTTAATCAACAGAGCACCGTGCAGCTGTCATCCGCCATCTTGCTTCGCAAACCTCAGTGCTGCACTCTTTAGTTGAAATGTGGCGGCAGATAATTTTTAAAAATTCTACAGCAGCTATCTCTCGACGCTAATTGCACAAGATGGTGGCTATACATGACTGCTTAAGGGTGCTTACGCAAGATGGCTGCCATGCATAGGTTCTTATGAGACTCGCTTGGGATGCTTGCGCAAGATGGCAGCTATACATGACTCCTTATGAGACGCCCTAGGTATGTTTGCGCAAGATGACGGCTGCTCTTATGGGACGGCTTAAGGGTCCTTGCACAGCATGGCTTGAGACGCCTAAGGATGCTTGCGCAAGATGGCGACACTAGATGTTGGCTACACACGACTCCTTATGAGAGGCCTGAAGGGTGCTTGCGCTTGACGGCTGCTGCTCTTATGAAGAAAGCTACCCTAGAGGCTAACGTGCCGTGCTAGTTCGATTCATTAAATTTGGGGCTTAAATGCAAAATGTTAAATATCTCGAAAACGATGCATCGTAGAGCAAAACGGAAAAAAATTTCCGCCTGACACGTATTTTCGCAGTATGAGGAACATGATACCATAAGAAAAACATAGTCTAATGATGAGATCAACGGTTCGGTTATTACTCAGCCCCTTTGGCATTAACGGTTATCTAATTCTACAAGATGACGGCTACTCATATGAGACAGCTTAAGGGTGCTTGCACAAGATGGCTTGAGACGCCCTAGGGATGCTTGCGCAAGATGATGGACACAAGAAGGCGGCTATACATAGCTCTTTATGAGACTGTTTAAATGCGCTTGTACAAGATGGCTGCTGCTCTTATGAGACGCCCTAGGGGTGCTTGCGCAAGATAGCAGTGACTAGATGGTGACTATACATAGCTCCTTATGATATGGCCTAGGGGTGCTCACACAAGATGACGGCTACTGTTATGAAGAAAGCTAGCTTAGAGGCTACTGCGCAAGATGACGGCTGCTGTTATGTATGCGGTGGAGGGCAATTTGTGACAGCTCTCATCTTTAATCAACAGAGCATCATGCCGCTATCTTTTCAGCACTAAATCTCATACTTTTAAAATGTGGTGGTGGGTAATTAAAACATTTTTCGTGCTTTCTTGACAGCTAACAGCGATCATCTTTAAACAACAGTGGTTATACATAAGCTGTTAAGGCCACTTCCTATGTCAAGACATTGCTCTATAAACAAGTTTAAAGCTGCATTGCATGTTTAGACTTGCGAAACATAACAAGACTAGAATCGATGTCGTTAACCTCAACATGTGATCAGAACATTGAATGATGTGTTCAGAACACTACATAAGTGATTAAGACTAGAATTGAACACTACTCGATACAACATGTGTTTAGAACATGTTAGGGGATACCTTTGTTCTAAGAAGATTAGATTGAAACATAACAAGACTAGAATCGTTCCTGTTAACTTTAACATGTAATCAGACAATTGTTCGATGTGTTCAGAACAAAAGTACAATTTCAATGATTTGCCTACTGTAAAAACCAAAACCATACTGCGCACATATTGCGAAGCTAACTCGCTCAGTAAACGATATTGCAAAAGTACAACTTCAATCATTTGCCTAGTGCAAAAATCGAAAAACAATGTGCACATATCGCGTAGCTAACTCGCTCAGTAAACGATATTGCGAAAGTACAACTTCAATTATTTGCCTAGTGTAAAAACCAAAAACACACTGTGCACATACTTCGTAGCCAACTTGCTCAGTAAGCGATATAGCAAAAGTACAACTTATGATATTCGTCTTGTGCGAAAATCAAAACTATAGAAAAACGATACTGCGTAGCCAACTCGCTCGGTAAATGATAATCTGATTTAGTTACAATAGAAAAACAGATTTAAACCCTGTTCTATAATCGCAAACACAGAGAGTAAAATTAAACAGAACGTATAGTGCTATAAGAAATACATTTGTTACATTTAAGTCCCTAGCAGTCGAACAAGTTATCGCATAAACATGTAACATGAAATATTAGTCAATCTGTTGACATGGGTTACAAGCATGTAGCTCATGCGGAACGATACAAGGTGTGTTTAGAACATTGCTTGATGTGTTCAAAACACTAAATAAGTGATCAAAACTAGAATAGAACACTGTACTCGATACAACATGTGTTTGGAAGATGTTACGGGATACTTTTGTTCTAAGAAGATCAGATTACAAAAGAAGTGATTAAGACTAGAATCGAACACTGTACTCGATGTCGTTAACTTCAACATGTGATTAGAACATTGATAATGTGTTCAGAACAAAAGGACTTTTCCTCAATTTCCTCCTCCTCCTGACTGCGTCCTCCTCCTCCTCCTAGGCCTAAAGGGCTAACGGGCTAAAGGGCTAATGGGCTAAAGGGCTAATGGGCACTACCTCACCATGCCCTTCTCCTTCCGGAAGGAGTTAGCTGAAGTAAGTACAATTTAACACCCTCATCGATCGCTATCAGCAAGAACGCTTCTACTTTGTTAAGTGTAGAAAATTAATCTTTATTGGTAAATGGTTTTGCGTTCAGGACAAGGAATGGAACCCGAGGGTCACGTCTTATCAGAATTACCTAATAATAAAATCCCCGAGGTGCGATGAGTTGCGTTTTCCTAACAGAAATCAGCAGTGAGGTTAGCAATGTTCTGTTGTTGGATTTTAAATTCCGCGTTACAACATGCATAAGGTGGCAGCCTTGAGGTTTAGCACCGTAAAGATGGCAACAGTGAGGTTAGCGACGTTCTGTTGTTGGATTTTAAAATTCCGCGCTACAACATGCAGAATGTGGTACCTTGATGTTTAGTGCCGTAAAGATGGCGGCAGTGAGGTTAGCGATGCTCTATTGTCCTTCAAAGTGAGGTTAGGGTCCGTCATGATGACAGCTGTCAAAAAAGCACGTGGCTTTGTTTACCAACAAGTGCAAGTGGTCGTGACGTCAGGATCACGTAGTATGATACGTCAGGACACGAAGCTTAAGATCCCAGCCTACGTAGTTAGAACTCTGCTATGTTCAGAAGGTTTTTACACATAATTATTCTTTATGCTTTAAGTTCGTGCACATAAGTTATGTTAAGATGGTAGCACACCTACAAGCGATAGTCGCACACTCTAGTAGAAGATGTATGCATTATCAAAAGGTGATGTGTACATGCTTTTAAAGCTTGCTATTCTTACCGCTGCTATGTCCGCAAGATTTTGAAACACTGCTATTCTTTGTGCTTTGAGTTCGTGTACATAGGTTATGTTAACATTGCAGCACGTTCTAGTAGAAGAAGTTTTGTATGATAGTCGATGCATACAAAATCGATAGGTAATGTGTACACGCTTTAAAACATAACTATTCTGTGTGCTTTAAGTTCACGCACATAGGTAGCAGCACACAATTGCGAACGTTGTACAATCTAGCGGAAGAAGTTTAGTACGATAGTCGATGCATGCAAAATAGATAGGTGATGTGTACACGCTTTAAAACATGGCTATTCTTTGTGCTTTAACTTCGTGCGTATAGAATATGCTAAGACAGCAGCACAATCTAGCGGGAGAAGATTAGTACGATAGTTGATGCATGTAAAATCGATAGGTGATGTGTACATGCTACTCTTTGTGCTTTAAGTTTATGCACATAGGTTAGTAGCATACAATTGCGATCGATGTACACTCTAGCGGAAAAAATAGTCGATGCATGCAAAATCGATAGGTGATGCGTACACGCTGTTAAACATCGTCATTCTTTATTCTTCAAGTTCGTGCGTATAGGTTATGCTAAGATATCAGCACACTTATACGATTTTAGCACAATCTAGTGGTAAATGTTTAGTATGATAGTCGATGCATGCAAAATCGATAGGTGATGTGAACACGCTTTGAAACATGACTATTTTTTGTACTTTAAGTTCATGCGTATGGGTTATGCTAAGATAGCAGCACAATTTAGCGGAAGAAATTTAGTACGAGAGTCGATGCAAGCAAAATCGATAGGTGATGGGTACACGCTACTCTTTGTACTTTAAGTTTATGCGTATAGGTTATGCTAAGATAGCAGAAGAACCTAGCGGAAGAAGTCTAGTACGATATTTGATGCAAGCATAATCGATAGGTGATGGGTACACGCTTTGAAACATGGCTATCATTTGTACTTTAAGTTTATACGTATAGGTTATGCTAAGATAGCAGCACAATCTAGCGGAAGAAGATTAGTACGATACTTGATGCAAGCATAATCGATAGGTGATGTGTACACGCTCGATAGGTGATGTGTACACGCTTTGAAACATGGCTATTCTTACTGCTGCTCTTCGCCAAAATTTTAAAACATAGCTAATCGTAATGCTGCTCTTAACAACGTGAACCTTGGAATTGATTACGTGACCGTGGCGGCACGACCACGTGCACTTGTTGGTAAACGAAGCCATGTGCTTTTTTGACAGCTGTCATCTTGACGGACCCTAACCTCACTTTGAAGGACAATATAGCATCGCTGACCTCACAGTCGCCATCTTTAAGGCGCTAAACCTCAAGGCTACCACCTTATGCATGTTGTAGCACGGAATTTAAAATCCAACAACAGAACATGGCTAACCTCACTGCTGCCATCTTTACGGTGATAAACCTCAAGGCTGCCACTTTATGCATGTTGTAGCACGGAATTTAAAATCCAACAACAGAACATTGCTAAACTCACTGCTGATTTCTGTTAAGAAAACGCAACTCATCCTACCCCGGGGATTTTATTATTAGGTAATTCTGATAAGACGTGACCCTCCGGTTCCATTCCTTGTTCTGAAAGCAAAACCATTTACCAATAAAGATTAATTTTCTACACTTAACAAAGTAGAAGCGTTCTTGCTGATAGCGATCGATGAGGGTGCTAAAAATGTACTTACTTCAGCTAACTCCTTCCGGAAGGAGAAGGGCATGGTGAGGTAGTGGAGGAACCCTTTTGCCCATTAATCCTATAGCCCATTAGCCCATCAGCCCTTTAGCCCATTATCCCTTTGGCCCTAGGAGGAAGAGGCGGAGGACGCAGTCAGGAGGAGGAGGAGAAGGTGGAGGAAAAGTCCTTTTGTACTGAACACATCAATGTTCTAATCACATGTTGAAGTTAACGACATCGAGTACAGTGTTCGATTCTAGTCTTAATCACTTCTTTTGTAATCTGATCTTCTTAGAACAAAAGTATCCCGTAACATGTTCTAAACACATGTTGTATCGAGTACAGTGTTCTATTCTAGTCTTGATCACTTATTTAGTGTTCTGAACACATCAAGCAATGTTCTAAACACATGTTATTAAAGTGTTTTTTTGCTAGTTGCTTTACGTCGCACCGACACAGATAGGTCTTATGGCGACGATGGGACAAAGAAGGGCTAGGAGTGGGAAGGAAGCGGCCGTGGCCTTGAATAATGTACAGCCCCAGCATTTACCTGGTGTGAAAATGGGAAACCACGGAAAACCATTTCCAGGGCTGCCGACAGTGGGGTTCGAACCTACTATCTCCCGAATACTGGATACTGGCCGCACTTAAGCGACTACAGCTATCGAGCTCGGTCATGTTGAAGTTAACGACATCGAGTACAGTCTTGATATGTTTCAATCTGATTTTCTTAGAAACAAAAGTATCCCGTGACATGTTCTAAACCCATGTTGTATCGAGTACAGTGTTCTATTCTAGTCATGATCACATTTTTTATTTCTGAACTTATCAATCAATGTTCTAAACACATGTTGTATCGTTCTGCATGAGTTACATGCTTGTAACGCATACCAACAGATTGACTAATATTTCATGTTACATGTTTATGCGATAACTTGTTCGACTGCTAGGGACTTAAATGTAACCAATGTATTTCTTATAGCACTAATCGTTCTGTTTAATTTTTCTCTCCGTGTTTGCGATAATAGAACAGGGTTTAAATCAATGTTTTTCTATTGTAACTAAATCAGATTATCGTTTACCGAGCGAGTTGGCTACGCAGTATATTTTTTGATTTTCGCACAATACGAATATCATAAGTTGTACTTTTGCTATATCGTTTACCGAGCAAGTTGGCTACGCGGTATGTGCACAGTGTATTTCTGATTTTTACACTAGGCAAATGATTGAAGTTTTACTTTTGCTATATCGTTTTTGATCGAGTGAGCTACGCAATATGTGCGCAGTATGTTTTTAATTTTTACAGTAGGTAAACCATTGAAATTGTTCTTTTGTTCTGAACACATCGAACAATTGTCTGATTACATGTTAAAGTTAACAGCAACGATTCTAGTCTTGTTATGTTTCAATCTAATCTTCTTAGAACAAAGGTGTCCCCTAACATGTTCTAAACACATGTTGTATCGAGTAGTGTTCGATTCTAGTCTTAATCACTTATGTAGTGTTCTGAACACATCAATCAATGTTCTGATCACATGTTGAGGTTAACGACATCGATTCTAGTCTTGTTATGTTTCGCAAGTCTAAACATGCAATGCAGCTTTAAACTTGTTTATAGAGCAATGTCTTGACATAGGAAGTGGCCTTAACAGCTTATGTATAACCACTGTTGTTTAAAGATGATCGCTGTTAGCTGTCAAGAAAGCACGAAAAATGTTTTAATTACCCACCACCACATTTTAAAAGTATGAGATTTAGTGCTGAAAAGATAGCGGCATGATGCTCTGTTGATTAAAGATGAGAGCTGTCACAAATTGCCCTCCACCGCATACATAACAGCAGCCGTCATCTTGCGCAGTAGCCTCTAAGCTAGCTTTCTTCATAACAGTAGCCGTCATCTTGTGTGAGCACCCCTAGGCCATATCATAAGGAGCTATGTATAGTCACCATCTTGTCGCTGCTATCTTGCGCAAGCACCCCTAGGGCGTCTCATAAGAGCAGCAACCATCTTGTAAAACCGCTTTTATGCTGTCTCATAAAGAGCTATGTATAGCCGCCTTCTTGTGTCCATCATCTTGCGCAAGCATCCCTAGGGCGTCTCAAGCCATCTTGTGCAAGCACCCTTAAGCTGTCTCATATGAGTAGCCGTCATCTTGTAGAATTAGGTAGCCGTTAATGCCAAAGGGCCTAAGTAATAACCGAACCGTTGATCTCATCATTAGACTATGTTTTTCTTATGCCATCATGTTCCTCATAATGCAAACCTAGCTAGTAGGCGGAACAATTTTGTACGTTTTGCTCTGTTATAAATCGTAACCACTGAATTATAAGAGGATTTCACCGTCGTGTTCACAATATCACGTTTATTATTATCAACAATACACACACGTCACAGAGTAAAAAAGGGCAACTATACAAATACAAAGAATACATAGATATTTCGATGTTGACGTAACCAATGTCAAACCGCGACATCCTCCCCACCCTGGTCTATCTCCAAAGAGATGACCAGCTGCCCTGACCGAGTAATGAGAGTGTTGTCAGGCTGCCGCAGAACGACCGTTCTTGCATGTCCGTCTCTTCCTGGGCGCATCTCTTCTATCCTCGCTTTCTTGCACATGTGGCGAGGTCTGACGTCTTCTTGGAGGAGGACGTTGTCTCCGATCTTGCGCAAATGTGTATTGGTCTTTTGATTTTTGACCTCATTGTGACTTCTCAGTTGAATCAGATACTCCTTTTTCCAGCGTCGTGAAAAGTCCCCCAAGACCTTTTGTTGTAATCTGTGTTCCTTTACGAGATTTTTCCTCGTGCTCGGTTCTGGCCCTTCTGGGATGGACGTTAGTTTTCTTCCAACTAAAAAATGGGATGGTGTCAGGAGATCTTCCGTGTCTGTGGCCTGGGTGATTGGCCTGCTATTGAGGGTGGCTTCAACACTTGTCAATACTGTATTGAGACTTTCTTCATTCAGCTGGGAATGGCCGAGTACCTTTCTTAGACATCCTTTTACAGAGCCAACCATTCTCTCCCAAAAGCCTCCCCACCAAGCCGCCCTCGGTGCGATAAACTTCCAACGAATACCATTGTGAACACAGTGGTGGTGCACGTTGGTGTCTGTCACAATCTTATTGAGTTCTATAAGCTCGTTATGAGCAGTGAGGAAGGTCTGAGCGTTGTCAGAATATAAGTTGTGCGGCACACCTCGTCTGCTGACAAATCTCTGCATGGCCATCAATATCCGTAGACATATCCGTAGATAACTCGAGATGGATAGCACGGATGGTGGCACATGTGAAAAGAATGATGTACGATTTGTTAACATTACTGCCACATCTAACGTACAGGGGTCCAGCGAAGTCGATCCCAATCACAGAGAAGGGTTGTGTCAACTGTAGGCGGTCTGCTGGTAATGGCGCCTCAATCACCACTGGTCTGCTGTTGTGCGCTATTTTGCACGGTAGACAAGAATGAAGAATCTTCTTAGTTATTTGTCGAGCTCGCAGAATCCAGAATTCTTCACGTAGTTCTGCCAGTACTATGCGTACTCCAAGATGGTGAAGTTTGATGTGGGTCTCTTGAATGATTAACTCGGTGAACCTGTGACGGCCGTCCAGAATTGTTGGGTGTTTCTCAGTTTGAGACAAATTTGAGAATTGTAGTCTGCCACCAAGTCGGATGATACCTTAATGTAGAAATGGGTTAAATCTAGCAATCTGTGAAGTGCCTGGTAATCGTTCACCATTTCGCAATGCAGCTAGTTCAACAGTGAACCGTTCCTCTTGAACCCTTTCGATCCAGTATGTGCGTGACGCACGTAGCTCTTCAACCGTTAGTGCATTGGGGTATTTTGTATTCTTGCTCAACGTACTGACGAAACGAAGTACCCAAGCTGTGATACGTAGCAATTTCCAGTATGAGCTATACCTCGAGATATCCAGTAGGGGTTCCGCTATAGTGATCGTGAGAACTTGTTGCGTCTTCCTGGCTTCTGGCAACTGCGTGCAGGTGGGTGTTGGGTCACGTGGCCATGCGCCTCTGTCTTTGATGAGCCAGCGAGGACCATGCCACCATGTTTCTAAGGAGGCTAGCTGATCTGCGTATACTCCTCGAGTGAGGTGATCTGCAGGGTTCTGATCTCCAGGACAGTGTCTCCATTGACTGGGGTTTACGTGATTATGTATTTCTGTCACGCGGTTGCAGACAACAAAGGTCTTCCACTTATTCGGATCGTTGCGAATCCACCCAAGTGCAACAGTAGAATCGCTCCACAGCTGAGCATTCTTGATGTCACAGCCAGTCTCTTGACAGAAGTAGTGAAGAAGGCGTGTACCAGCAAGTGCAGCTAGCAGCTCTAGTCTTGGTAGAGTTAACTTCTTCACGGGTGCTAGTCTGTTTTTAATGCAGACAAGTTTTGTGGCCGGAGTGTCGTTAAGCGTTGACTTGGTGTAGACGACAGCTCCGTATGCTCTCTCCGAAGCATCGTAGAAGACGTGCAGCTCTGGTTCATGTCCTGGTCCTGTAATGCCCACCTTTCGAGGTAATGATACAACGCTCCGTCCATGTTCGGTGCGGTAAGAATCGCGAAACTCTTGAAAAATAGTGTTTTCTTTAATGGATAATTTTCGCTCTTGGTTATCCACAATTCCAATAGTTGCTAAGTCCCAGAACCTTCGCACGCTTTCATCAGTTATCTGATCCGTTGTGAGTGAGATATGATGGACCATTATTTGGTTGATCGTAGTGCCAGATCTACTTCCGCTGAGAATGTATCCGAAGATAGTAGGAAGAAGAACCAGTGATGTTGATACTCTGATAGGTTCTTTCATTGTTACTATCTTCCAGTATGAATCCGCACATATAAGTACCTCGATCGGAAGATCTTTGTCAAGGTCGTCACTTGGATCAGCCAGCTTCATCTTCCTTAGCGATGCTAGCGCGGTTATGTCTTGGGGTGCAGTTGGTAGAAAAGTGTAGGAGCTGTGACTTTCAAAGGCGGTAATCGATACTTGAGCTCTGGTTGAGTAGCCCATGATGTCGAAACAAACCTTCCGTCTAATATCATACATAGTGGAGGGTGATTCAAATGTGCTTATCTCAAGAGTCTTGCGATCAGTAACATTAAGCTGCAGCGAATCAATCAGAGAATTGTGGATGAAGATCGATTGACTCCCTGCATCCAGGATACAACGAGTTAGCTTGTTTCGCCCTGTCGGCCCCTTGATCCATATACGGGCCGTTTGAAGGTGTGTGAAATCGGACGTGATGACCCCTATCTTGTCCACGGAAGTGTGTTGACTGCTGCCCTGTGTACAAATGGATACATGGTGTGACCCTCGACATTGCTTGCAGGATGCCTTTCCCTTCTTAAAACATTGTGTCCTGTTGTGCCCACGGCGTAGGCAAAGAAAGCACCGGTTTGTGCCTTTCAGTCTCTCGACTCTCACCTGGAGATCCTTCATCTGTTGACAATCCTGACCCCAGTGACCTCGGTTTTCGCAGTACACACAGAACGGGTCTGGTCGAGGTGTCTGTTTCCCCTTTTGTTTGTTTGGTTTTGTGTTTACGTAAAGAGTGACTGCTGTGGGTAATGAAGAGGTCGTTAATGGGGCGTCACCCCGTATCTTTTGAGCGTTAAGAGCTCCTTCCACTTCTTCGTTAAGGAACGCCATTAGTCGGGTCGAGTCCCCTTAATATATGCCTAGTCTTTTAGCGTGGACGAGCCAACGGCGACTGATGTCCTCTGGAAAGGCTCGTAACAGTTTGGGTGCTAAAATTCGACCATATGCGTCGACGTCTTCGCCTAGTGCTCTTAATGCTTGTATCCGGCGATGGCATTCAATGTAGGTCGTGTTTAATACTTCGGGGGCCTCCGAAACTGCAACTTCGAGATTTTCCAAGTAATCGAGGTGAGAGTGAATAATCCTGTTCTTATCACCATATCGTGCTATCAGAATTTGTTTAGTTTGTTCGTATGTGTCTGCCGTTATAGATATACCGTCTACAAGACGCCTTGGTTCTCCCTCTAAGTACCCACGGAGAAATACGTGTTTGTTTACGACGGACACCGACGAATTTTTGTCAATGGAGGACTCGAACTGCTCCCAGAATCCCGGCCATTCTTCTACGTTCCCTGAGAATGACTGCAGTTTAATGGTAGGAAGCTTTATCTCCGCTGTAGTCGTGGGTTGAAGAAGGACACTCGGATACGTAGTGGTAGAGTCGGCCTCAATCCTCGCGCTTTTCTGTTGTATGAGACCCGTGGCCTTTCTAATCGCCCGTTTGGAGTTGTCCAGATATTCTTCACAGGCTGCCACGTCGTCTTCGTACTCCGCGTCATCGAGTAAATCTTGGATACTGTCATTTAACGCATTTAAGGACGCTAACGTTTCCTGTAGACGCTCGCGGATATGCTCTATTTCACCTAAGTCCGTGGATTGATTGAACGAATGAATCTGATTAATAAAACGCGTAGTGTTCGAACGTTGAGTTACTCGTCTCGTCTACGTTTCAATTTCGTGAGCTGATTCGCTATACTGCCTTCCATAATGTCTCCTACTAGTAAATTAATTCTTCACTGATCTGAAAAGTATTACTCCTTGAAATATTCAGACAAAAAAATAAACATGTGAAATGATTGCGCGGCTCAACGTGACGTCATACACTATTGTCAATGAATGGTTGCCAGAGATGTCTTATTAAAAGTTAAAGATCATAGCTTACTTACTCCCCTCTTACAACAGATGGCGCTAGTGTTCTACTCGAGTGTTGCATGAATAGATCTCTTTGGAATGGAAGCCATTACGGATATTTTGACGTAGGTGGGGTTATATTCCTTGTTACAAGTAATATTGAAATTCCTTCGAACTTCTATGCATTAAGTGTTCAGAAAAAAATTACCAATCTACGGTTAACACTACGTATACTGTAATTGTGTTTCGTCTTATCTGTTGCGTTTGAAGTTGTAGCTAGTTCGACGTTGCTGATCCTTTCTTCTCCTCAGAGATGCGTAGATATGTCGAGATTTAAGTCGCTCAACATCCGTGTCCGTGGTGTGAAAATCCTCTTCTCTCGTGTCGCGTTGAACTCGTAATATTCTCGAAGGTTTCGGCACCAAGATTTATGTGTTATAAATCGTAACCACTGAATTATAAGAGGATTTCACCGTCGTGTTCACAATATCACGTTTATTATTATCAACAATACACACACGTCACAGAGTAAAAAAGGGCAACTATACAAATACAAAGAATACATAGATATTTCGATGTTAACATAACCAATGTCAATCTGCGACATGCTCTACGATGCGCCGTTTTCAAGATATTTAACATTTTGCATTTAAGCCCCAAATTTAATGAATCGAACTAGCACGGCACGTTATACTCTCTACCATAGCTAGACCTGATCATGTTGCAAAAACTTGCTTCAATACAAGCTAAAACAGAGCAAATGCAAAAGGGCCTAGGTAGGAACCGAACCGTTAATCTCATCATTAGACTATGTTTTTCTTATGCTATCAAGTTCCTCATACTGCGAACCTATGCATTGGGCGGAAAAGTTTGTCCGTTTTGCTCTACGATGCACCGTTTCCGAGATATTTAGCATTTTGCATTTAGCCCCAAATTTAATGAATCGAACTAGCACGGCACGTTAGCCTCTAGGCTAGCTTTCTTTAGCTTTCTTCATAAGAGCTGCAGCCATCATGCGCAAGCATCCTTAGGGCGTCTCAAGCTATCTTGTGCAAGGACCCTTAAGCCGTCTCATAAGAGCAGCCGCCATCTTGCGCAAGCTCCCCTCGGGCGTCTCATAAGGAGTCATGTATAGCTGCCATCTTGCGCAAGCATCCCAAGGGAGTCTCATAAGAACCTATGCATAGCAGCCATCTTGCGTAAGCACCCTTACGCAGTCATGTATACCCACCATCTTGTGCAATTAGCGTCGAGAGATAGCTGCTGTAGAATTATTTTTAAATTATCCGCCACCACATTTCAACTAAAGAGTGCAGCACTGAGGTTTGCGATGCAAGATGGCGGAAATAGCTGCACGGTGCTATGTTGATTAAAGATGCCAGCATGTCAAATATATTTTTTTTAAATTGCCGCCACCACATTTCAACGAAAGATGGCAGCACAGTGCTCTGTTAATTAAAGTTGGCGGATGACAGCTGTTAGAAAAGGATATGGAATTTTTCAAATTGCCCGCTACTACGATAAAGATAGCAGCACGATGTTCTGTTGATTAAAGATGGCGGATAACAGCTGACGAAATTGCCCGCATGATAGCAGCACGGTGCTCTGTTGATTAAAGATGGCGGATGACAGCTAGCACGTGGCTTTGTTTCCAAACAAGAGCACGTAGTATTTACCACCTCCACATTTCACCTAAAGAGTGCAGCACTGAGGTTTGTGTTGCAAGATGGCGGATGACAGCTAGCACGTGACTTTGTTTCCAAAACAAGAGCACGTGGAATTTGCCGCCACCACATTACAACTAAAGAGGGCAGCGCGGAGCTCTCTTGATTAAAGATGGCTGCTGTCACGTGGAATTGCCTGCCACCACAGGTATCTAGTTAAAGAATGCAGCGCGGTGCTCTGTCGATTAAAGATGGCTGCTATCAAAAAGCATTTTTCAAATTATCTGCCACCACATTTCAAAGATATGCAGCTAAAGAGCACAGCACGGTGCTCTGTTGATTAAAGATGGCGGATAACAGCTAGCACGTGGCTTTGTTTACCGATTCAAATCTCGCGCTAGTTGGCAGCACTAAGGTTTAGGCCAGTTAAGATGGTGGCGCTGAGGTTAGCGATGCGTTGTTGTCTGTCAAAAAGCACGTGGCTGTCAAAAAAGGACGTCGATTTGTTTACCAATTCAAATTTCGCGCTAGTAAGGTTAAGTTGGCAGCACTGAGGTTTAGGCCCGTCAAAATACCAGCAGTAAGGTTAGCGATGCGTTGTTGTCTGTCAAAAAGCACGTGGCTTTGTTTACCAATTGAAATTTCGCGCTAGTAAGGTTAAGTTGGCAGCACTGGAAGAGGCCCCTGGCTGAGGAGGAGCGGGCCACTGGGAAGGCCTCCCGGGTGGTGGCGGTGGAGCGGGCCCCTGGGAAGGACTCCCGTGCGGTGGCGGTGGAGGAGGCCCCTGGGAGCCTGAAGGCAGTGGTGGCGGTAGAATTCTCCATATTATCTACTGACAACAAAGGGACTATTAGCTTCATGAGCCATCTTTTAAATATTTTCCTAAGAGTGATCCATGCATTGTTTGTGTTTGTCCGCTCCTTGCCCCGTTGTTCTACGAGGTCGGGTATGACGTGAGATGAATCTGTCGTGGCGGGTTTTTATGACCGGGTGTCTTTCCTGACGTCAACCTCATCGGAGGAGTTAATGAGATGAAACGAATGACATGATATATGATAGTAGGAAGGGAAAGGGTGAAACCTGGTGCTGGCACATAGCTACTCCTGTCAAATAGCACGAAGGGGTCTGCTCGAGGCTTAAGGTCGCCGTCCGACGGACGAATCACTGTCAACAGCGTCATATGTTGTCACTCCATATGAGCACTGCACAGAGGTTTGGAATTTAATCCAGGATTTTGGCACGCAATCTAGTGTTTAGAAATTGTATACCACCACCTCCCCTACTCTGCTGGCCAACATTCTGATGGTGAAAAATTTTCGACGAATGGGACTCGAAGCAGTTAACCTCAGTGTCAGACACCGCCTTAATGATCATGGCCACCAGGCGGACTTGATCCAGGAAGTTAGAAGAAAGAACGGGAGACATCTCAATTTAGTATTGATAATGATGATGATGATGATGATGCTTGTTGTTTAAAGGCGGCCTGACATCTAGGTCATCGGTCCAAAGATGTAAGAATTATTGCTAATCTGTACTGACGTCAAAGAGCAAATCAAAATCAGAAGAAGAAACGAGTTCGACAAGGGTGTGATGAGTTGCTCAAAGAGGCTCTGGAAGATGCAGAAGATGGCTAACAACTTAGATATCCTGATTTATTTACTTATTCTATGGGTATTAGAGTCCAACACACCCAAACCATATTCTAATTGAATCAGTTCATGCAGAAAGGGCCTTAATCCAAAACAGTCATTTTTTGGGAAAATAAAAATTGTACAGTAGCACCCCGCTTAACTGAACTTTGCTTAAACGAAACCCGGCTTAACCGAAATGATCTGGCAAAATTGTATTTTAAAATTTTGTTTTTAGTCTCTCGTTCATAGCCGTCAATGTTATTAACTCTCTTGCTATTTGCGCTGAAAGCTACTAGGCGTACCCTATTTATATAATATGAGTTAAGCCAGAATGCACGTGTAGCATAGAAAAGAACAGTTTCTTACCCTCTAGTTCGTTCCATGATACATTTTTTCTTGAACAAGCAGCAATTTTATTATTATTATTATTATTATTACTATTATTATTATCATTATTATTATTATTATTATTATTATTATTATTATTATTATTATTATTATTACTGTATTATTCTTCATGAAGATTATGCAGACGACACCGACCTTGACAATAGCAGTTCTGAGAATCGAGTTAACATTAGATGATGGATTTAATTCATTGGAGGTAAGATTGTTTTTGAATTTTTATTAAAGTACAGTAGCACACGCTTTAATTACGGTACTGTAATACAATTATTGTGTACAATATTCAGTTCAGTAGTAACAAAAAAGTTCCATTATTTCAACTTTGCGCTTTGTTGAACAAAGCAATGAATCTACACCAGCTGATGTATTGTTGATTAAACGGTGGCGCGACAGCGCTGCACCAAGAAAATTCATTAGAAAATCACTGATTTTATACAATTAGTGACATTATGTAAACATTTTAATGTTAATATACAGTATGCACCTTTGCTTAACAGAGTGTATGCATTTTATTTCGACAATTAACTTCCAAAAGTATTTACCATGTGGTCATCCGAAAAAGCGCGTCAAGCGAAGTCGCACCGCCCCCTTTATTTCGGATAAACGGGGTTCTACTGTATTTTGAACCAATATATCACCCAAATCACATCTAAAATGAGTGTTAGGTAGGTTCAGCTCAGAGCTTGTACATGTTCAACTGCGCAATTTCCATTTAGGGGCAGTAAAATCCTCTGGACCCACGCCCCTTCAGCACAGATCGTAAATATTTATACACACACTATGAAAATATTGAAAGAATGTCAACATTAACACAATCATCTATTTTAAAATGCTAATAGGATATATTAAATTTGATTCACAGTTACAGTTGTTCATTATTGTAAGATCTCAACTAGGATAGTGGTTCCACCCACAATTCAACGTTGTAAAAATATCATTTTAGAGCAATAGTACATGTACAGCTTATGTCTGTTTCTTCTATATTTCTGTCTATACAGATCGTCTTTCGCTCTACCTTGCTTCCCTCGTTTTAATATTCATCTTACTAATTCTTCATTTTCCTTCCAGATTTCATATCTCACAACATGACCTAACGGCAGTTCATTTATACTCAATGGTCTGGCTGGCATTTAAATGAATTTCATCTACATTTTAAAACTCCAACACTCTAGAAGTTTTGTACAAAGCAGAACAACAATTTTAATGAAGTAAATGTAAATATTTTTATGTGAAACCAATTTTAAGGAACGGAAGACACTTTAAATTAATATTAATTAATCATCATTGTCATTTATTATCTAGAAGAGCTGACGTCTTCATACTACATCAAACGCTTCTAGAAGCTGGTGATGTTTCAGCATCCACCTATCATATGGATGTAAATGTTTTGCAACTTTCAATCCATGAATTTTAAGTTGAAGTTATTTGTAGACAGCTGAAGATGGCCTAACGCACCCATGATTGGCATGACATGAGGTTTTATTGACACCAATATAAAGCTTCAGTAACCATGTCTTTTCTGGTAACGTCAACATGCTGTGATTGGAGGTGAATATGACGCCCTCCCTCACGACAGGACCTTTAATACTCATGCAGCATCATTGACGTGTTGCTGACCACCGCCTGTTTGTGCACTCATTGTTGGTGTCAATAAAACCGCATGTCATGCGAATCATGTGTGTCAATTATTACCTCTTTACCGCCGATACTCCGTGAAGTATTACCTGGTCAAATGTTAAAGAGCTTTGGGTCACAAGTCTAGACAGAGAGATTTATTAAAGAAATAATAAAATGTCCATCCTCCAATGAGGGAGACCGTTTACATCTAGTTACAGTTTCGATAGTACTTAAAAACATCAAAAGGTGTACATTTATTAGTGTTAATGTTGTTTTTCACTTCTCTTTCCAGCGGGGGGTTGCACGCTCTCAGGTAGAGATGTAGAGTCCCTCAGAAAATGTATTTCTATTTCGCAAGAAGAAACTTGCAAGTTTTGTAATAAGGTCAATGGCTGACTAGGAAAGGTGCCTCTTGTTCTGAATAGCAGGCCTCTGAACGATCGATGGTTATTTTGTACTTTGCTGACAGGTAAGGCAAGCATGGTGCATGGTCCCCATCCTGAGCCTGATTTGAGTCTCTTTCAGAGCGAAAGGTGGGATCTACTGTATTTCTGCTGATGGCTATGATGTCAGCGGTCCGATTAGGTTCTTTGGTGTAGATGCAGTGAATCTCCTATCCATGCTGTCCCAAGGCTTGGGCAATCAAGGTTCTTACATGCTGGTGGTTATTTTTGCACATTAGCTCAATGCTCCGGCAGAATCCCAGCACATGTTGAAGAGTTTCTCGTCAGAGGGAAGGTGTCCCGTGCACAGCTATCAATAAATGAAGAATATCTGCTCTTGGTGAACAAAACATAATTAGTTACTGTTGTGTGCATCTGCTGTTAGGTAGATACCAACACCTTTGTTTTATGGAGAACTGGCTCGAGTCTGTGACTGATGACATTTTTCCTTTAATAGCACTCATTGGGTCCTGATTTACTGACTGCCATGAAGCCTTTTGAGCAAGAATACATGCATCTGGGAGTGTACAACACGTGGGCTTGAGGCCCTTTCTGCATGAAGCGGTACAATTGGTGTCTCACTAATTACCTTGTGCTTTGGTGCTCTTTTTTATATCTGCACTGACCTGGGTTTCATTCCAAGAGAAACAAAACCACCTGCATTTGATGTCATTTTAAAATAAAATTTTGTAGACTATTTTGTTACTACTTGCTAAAAGAGATGTTTGTTTGCTTCTACAGATTGCTGTGAATGGTGTGCACCGCTGGAACTTTCCACATGTTATTCCATATGAATGTATCTCAAGACTTTATATCACAGGTCATATGAATATCTATCACGTCTCGTTTGACAGGTGCGAGGCCAGTTGTCCTTATCCTTAAGCATCTGTATGAGCAGTTTCCCATTGCAGGAATGCATGTTAGAACTATGGGACATATTGGATGGTAATGTTGGGTTGGGGTTTCACTGGTACTTAACACAAGACTTACAAGCGTGTTTCTGTGCTGCCAATTTTACATCAGTTAATGCACGTCAATATGGGACAATGTGAATTCAATCATAATTCGAATTATTTCAATTTATGGAATTGCTTGTAATGTAATAATGTAACTCTGGATCATTTTATGCATAATAAAACAATGATTTCTATTCACCTATCATTTTATTGCTCTTGCAATTGACAGACACCTTCCAGTAGGCTTCAAATGCATCAAGTGGATTTATATTGCTAGGGGCTACATGCCCGTGCTCTGTTTGCCCAGAATGGTGTGGGTTTGTATCCCCGTCAGGAAGTGAGAAAATTTAAGAAAGAATATTTCTTCTTGTGGAGGTGTAGATGGTCGTGAGGTTCACTCAGCCTACACCAAAAATCAGTATGATGTTAATTTATGGAGCAGAAGCACTCTACCTTCCAACCAACCCAGGGAGATGACTTTGCTTTTGGATTTGTATTGCTGCGGAAGGATGTAACACGGTTGAAAGTTTGTTTGCACCAATCCTCTCAGATGTTCGTGATAGAAATGGAGCTCATGTTCTCACAGGTACACTTGTCTTAGAAACTAATGAAACAGGGATTGCCTTTCCATTATTGGTTTTTAGTGTTACTGTACATGTTCCTTCCTGACAAAACAGGCCGATTCTCATATGAAACATACTTGTTTGGGTTTCGTAGAGATTTCTTGTCTGTCCTTTGGCCTTTTCACATGCACGCACAGTAGTAGAGAGCATGCAGCACATTTGGTGCGATCTTACCTTAAGACGAGCCTACCTTGTTGGAGTGATAGTGCATAGGCATGGCATATCAACACTGAGGATAAAGGAGGCTTTCAGAGGGTTTCTGTTGCTTCATCCACCAAATTGTTAATGAAGTGTGTCATTGTTGCAGTATATCGCTGTAACAGTAAGAGCTTTATCAGCTTGGATGTGTGCAATAAACACAGGAAAAGATAAAACAGAAGAAATAAAGATAAATACAGGTGGTGCACAAGCATATTGACCTGAGAAGAACTGCAATTCATGAGGGGAGAGAAGATCTGTGTGGAGATTGTCCTTGTTCCTATCTTTAACAGCCTGGGCAAAACGCTGACTTGTAGGACGTATTCTTCACATTTCGTCAATTTAAACTTCACCGAAGAAGGACAGACTCTTTCAGAGAACACAGAAAATAGAACTGAAACAGCCAAGGATAATATAGGAAAGAGAATACGAGTGGTGACATCTTGATTTTCTTCTTCTTTACTGGACATATCTGTGCCTTTCAATTAGGTTCTTCCATGTCCAGCCTCATTCAGTGAAACTGCTTCTTGCTGATACTAGTGAGTGTCTGCATCTCCATCACATGCACTTGTTGACTATGTTTTTAACATTTCGGTGCATCATTCAGTGCTATAGAGAAGAAAAAGCCAGATGATAAATTTATAATGTTATTGATAATAGATTCTAGATACCTTAATTTCTCTGTCACCACTAGCGATTTCTCAAGCAAGAAAATGGTCTTAACTTTAATGAGAAATGGGTGTCAATTAAGGTGTAAAGCCAGAGGAGCCTTGCTGCTGGGGTCAGATGCTCCAGGGGAGCATATGTTGGCGACCACGGACCGTTTAGCTGAATCCTGGCATTGCTTCCACTTACTTTGGCCAGACTCCTCACTTGCATCTATCCTATCCAACCTCCCTTTGCCAACTCTTGTTCTTTTCCTACCTCGATGGTACTGTATTAGAGCATTCAAGGCCTAGGGGTCTTTTATTTTCTTGCCTTACTTTGACCGATACCTTCATTTTTCAAAATGTCGGTCCTCTCCATTTTCCTTTTTTCCTACTCTGATGAGTGTTAACAGAGGATGATTGCCCAGTTGTACTTCCTCTGAAAAAAGTAATCACCACCACCTGCAGACGGAAACTCGCCTGCTGTAGACAACATGCTCTTGTTGTACTCCTTCATGCACACAGTGAGCAAGGACATGTTTCATACTGCTGTTGCGTTCTGTTCAGTCCCCTATGACGAACATTGTGCTGTACTACTTCACTCACTGCCATGTTGGTAGAAGGTACATTTTGCTCTGGGCTGTGCCAAAAGGCAGTATCCATCAAGAAAAGGCACCAGGCATTTGTTAAGAGTAGTGCTAATTTATTTTTAAAAATATGTTGAGTCTTTCACAACAGAACCAACAAGATTTTAGTTCAAGTATGTTACCAAAGAGAAATATAATTGCTATGAAGTGGTGGTAACCCGCATTTCTGGCAAAAAACTACAGAATTTCCCAGCTTTTAAGAAAGATATCTGGCAACCCTACAAGAGACCTGTGAACGCCAACAATGACTGCTCATGACAGGCACAGGAGAGTCCTACTATGGAGGTTTCCTAGCACCGCCACCCACAGGCAGTCACTACACGGAAACGTAAGCCAACACAGAGACTACGGAAAGAATATGGGATCTTTAAAAATATTTTCACACATTTTCACTCAAATAACATTGCACACGTTCAGTGTATTAGCAATTAACAAAGAATTATCACAGAGGGAATTGTTAAGAATAATATTGAGTTTTCCTTACTATCTGTATAATTTTTCCTGTTTCATCATTATCAGTTTAGTCCAACATATCCCTGAGAGCAGCCAAATAGAAGAGTTGGGAGGACTTGGGAGTAAGGAGACAGGTTGTATGTTCCAAACAGATGGCATGAAACAACACCAGTAGACAATTAAACTTGAGTGGAACTTAAAAGTAAAGTAGAAACATGAAGCTGGAATTCCATTAATAGGATGAGGAATACGTGACTGGAATAGTCTATCAAGGGAAACGTTCGATGCATTTCCAAGCTCTTCTGCCATCTGGGTGCCATCCCTAAATACTGATCATTGATGACTGTGCGCGCAGATGTTGTTTCATCTAATTCTGCATACTATCTTATTTAATGGAGTTGCCGCTGTGGGGGATAGACCAAGCAGAAGAAACTTGAATCTGAAAGCTGGTGGCAGCAGTGGGCAGTGAATACTGTTGATGTTGTCTATCAGTACACACGACACAGGTGTAATATGAATGGTCACTCCAATATGCAGCGAATCGGTTTAATGTGTCGATTCATTAACTTGAACAGAATCAAATTAATCGAATCAGTAAAATTGAATATCCTCATCACTACTTCACAATCAATCACTACTCATCTGCATTTAGGGCAGTCGCCCAGGTGGCAGATTCCATATCTGTTGTTTTCCTAGTCTTTTCCTAAATGATTTCAAAGAAATTGGAAATTTATTGAACGTCTCCCTTGGTAAGTTATTCCAATCCCTAACTCCCCTTCCTATAAATGAATATTTGCCCCAGTTTGTCCTCTTGAATTCCAGTTTTATCTTCATATTGTGATCTTTCCTACTTTTGTAAACGCCATTCAAACTTACCCGTCTACTAATGTCCTTCCACGCCATCTCCCCACTGACAGCTCGGAACATACCACTTAGTCGAGCAGATCTTCTTCTTTCTCTCAATTCTTCCCAACCAAAACTTTGCAACATATTTTTAACGCTACTCTCTTGTCGGAAATCACCCATAACAAATCGAGCTGCTTTTCTTTGGATTTTTTCAGTTCTTGAATCAGGTAATCCTGGTGAGGGTCCCATACACTGGAACCATACTCTAGTTGGGGTCTTACCAGAGATTTATATGCCCTTTCCTTTACAACCTTACTATAACCCCTAAACACCTTCACCAGCGGCACCTAGCGAATTCATCTGCAAGGTGGATATAAACGCACAATTTTGACAACTAATAAAGAAGAAATAACAATACTCAACTGTCTAAGAGAACATAAAACTAGGTAAATTGTCGTTTGCATATGTGAAGTGCTGTGCTCTTAAGGGTTAAGAGGGGACAGTTGTCAAGTTTTACGTCAAGTTAAAAAAATTACCATCACTATCATCTCTCCCAGTCTGTCTACACTGTCAGTGTGATAAGCTGCCCAGGCCCAGGTTTTAACTCTTGGTAGACATTTAAGATTAACAGGAAGGCTGAAATTAGTAAGAGGATTCAAGCTGGAAGCTGTTTCTATCATAGTATAAGAAACATGTTATGGGAAAAAGATGTGCCAATGGAAGCAAAGAATCTATGTACAAGATGTATTATGTACCCATAACAACTTACGGACCAGAAACTTGGACAATGAAAAAGAAGGATGAGAGTTGAATACAGGCAGCCGAAATGAAATTCTTAAAGAGTAAGATACAGAAGAGTAGAAGAGACAAAATGAGGAATGAGAAAATCCGGGAAGAATTGGAGCGAAAAATATGAATGATAGAATAGAAAAGAGCCGACTAAGATGGTTTGGGCACATAAAGCGAATGAGTGATGAAGGAATCCCATGAAAGCTGATGGAAATGCAAATCCAAGGAAGTAGAGGCCGTGGACAACCACGATTGAGACGGAAGGACACAATCCAACAGAGTATTAGAGAAAGAAACCTGGACTGGGACACAGTGTTGGAGGAGGAGTGGCGGAAAGACCGAAGAAAGTGGAGAGGAACCATATTTTCCCCTACCCGGCTGCAGCTGGATAAAGGGAAATGAAGATGATGATGATGATGATGATGATGATGATGATGGAGGAGGAGGGCTGAAGTATAGTTAAAAATGTACATGATATTGTGCCTAAAATAAGCTGCACAGATAAGGAAATGAATTCATATTAATATTTACATTTCTCAATGTTGAAATTTGGAAGTAGTTGACCATGTGCATAAAACAATATTCTTCATCACTTCCCTTTGTCAATCTCCCGCCAAGTTGGGGTGTTGCCTCTCCTTCTACCACTCCTCTTCACTAATTGTATTCCGGTCCATCCTCTGATCCATCTTGCTCCAGGTCTGTTCTTCCATATTAGACTCCAACACTTCCCTCATAACAGGTCCAAACCATCTTCTCCATGGGGTATAGTAAATAATCCCTTTACATTTCATAGGAACTTCTCTGCTCCACACCAGGTTCCTTACATTTTGATAAAATGCATTTCTTGCTTGTACCCTTCTGCTGATTTCCGTATCCAACATTGCACCTTGAATTATTTCACTTCCGAAGTATTCAATAATCTGAGCGTTTTGTCCCCTGATACTAAAGATTCCCTTTCTCCTCTAGTCATCACCACTGCTTTGCTCTTCTCCACGCTGTTTCAGACCACAATTATTTATTTGTTTATTCATTCAGGATCAGCAACAGCATAATGCTGAATTACAAACATCCGAGCTATGTACAATAGATATTAATCTAAAATGAAAGATATATAAATATTTACAAAGTACACCATTATTCACAATGAACACTGTACAAACCTATATAATACATATTTACATAAACAACAACGTATACAAAGGAAAATACATTTAAATACAAGAGTAGAAACAGGAAGTAACAAGACGGTAAATTATCAAATATGAGAAATATTGTGACCTCTGAAAAGAACTACAGAAACTGGGAAATGCTTTCTGGTTCCAGTCTAAATGACAGAGAAATCCTGACATTCACCTACCCATGGTAGAGGGAGCAGCAGTTATATATTATATGTATTATATATGTTATATATACAGGTGGCTAACGAATGTAGGAACCGAGTATCTCCCGGTGTAAGGCAACCACCTTCTACCAAATGCCAACGGCCTTCATTAAAGACGTGAATGTGTATCCCAAGCATCGGCTGGTTGAGAACCTTGGGGGTGCACTCATGTTGAGTAAGTGTACCTGCTAAAACTCAAGAAATATTTGGATGACGGACCACCTGCTATACATTATAACCAGCAAATCCTATTCTAATAGAAGGGGTGAGGGCGAGTACCTGGTGCCTTAAAACTGGGACTACTCGGCTAAGGTATGGCAACCTGACAGAAAAGTCTCTGGCCCTCCAGGTTGGGGATTGCACGTAGGGTTAACGGCTGTATTGCATTAAAAAGAAGGTTGTTATGAATATCACACATTTGCCTCAGATGAATAAGAATGGATATAAAAATATGATGACCCTGCAATGGAAATCATCTTTACGAATAGGAACTTGGAATGCAAGAACCCTGTATAAATCTGGATCCTTCAAAATCCTCAGTCAACAGTTAACAACCAATCTCATTTTCAATGCCTGTGTCTTGTTCGTCTGCCAGCTTTGACATCCTGCCAGTATCTCTTGAGCCCGTCTTTCATAGCTTTCCTCCGCACCTCTGGTAAAGGGCTTCCCCGTCTTCTGTGTTCTGTCTCGACCATAAAACCCTGATGGCTTTTCACCATCCTTCTGAAACTAACTCTGTCATTGATTTTATCCTTTGTAAAGCCCACCTCTCTCAAATCTTTGTCACACTCTTGGAACCATATCAACTTAGATGCCTTTGGTTTTAGAAAATTCCAGATTCTATTTGTGAGCCAGTCAGTATTCATACGGAAGATATTCCCATTGCATAGTTATCTTCTCTTTCTAATGGTTGTTGTTGTTGTTGGTTCCATCTTGCTGTGTACATCTTTATCGTATTTCAGTCGGACCTGCCCGTTTTCCATGGTTTCCCATTTTCACACCGCGCAAATCCTGGGGCTGTACCTCAATTAAGGGCAAGGCCTCTTCCTTCCCACTCCTAGGCATTCCCTATCCCATCGTCGCCATAAGACTTATCTGTGTCGGTGCGACGTAGAGCACATACGGTAGCAAAGCATTATTATTGACACATTGCAATACTTTCGTGTTTGACCTGCTTTCTTTGTTTTTCATCACCTATATTTATCATGTCTCTTCCCTTTTCCTGTGCTTATTGAGATTTCTCCTAATCCCACACTCCCTGCATCAGAAAAGCCCTCAATGAGTGTTGAAGCAGAAACAAGCTCGTCAAGGACAGAGAAGAAATGATGAATCCTCCTTGGTTTCTCCCTCCCTTTCCTGCTCCTAACTCTCCTTTAATAACTTGATTTCACACTTGTTATTCAGTGGTGTATACAGAGGGCAACCAAGGTTATTGGTGAAGCCAAAAACCACAAATGAGAACGATGGAAATTGTAAAGCACATTATATTGTAAGCATGTGACACATTCTTCCATTTACAAAACTAGAAAATGATGAGAAAAAACGTTGCTCGTATTTCTGAGTGCGAGGCATCGGAGACTGACATTGCAGCTGAGGTGCTATGTCCCTCTCAATCAATCAATCAATCAATCAATACTGATCTGCATTTAGGGCAGTCGCCCAGGTGGCAGATTCCCTATCTGTTGTTTTCCTAGCCTTTTCTTACACGATTTCAATGACTTTGGAAATTTATTGAACATCTCCCATGGTAAGTTATTCCAATCCCTAACTCCCCCTCCTCTAAATGAATATTTGCTCCAATTTGTCCTCTTGAATTCCAACATTAGCTTCATATTGTGATCTTTCCTAATTTTAAAGACGCCACTCAAATGTATTCGTCTACTAATGTCATTCCACGCCATCTTTCCGCTGACAGCTCGGAACATACCACTTATAATACCAATATAAATGGTCCGTTATTGGACATTATAAATTTTCCAGCTGACTCATTCCTGGTTGCCATCATTTCGCCCTCGTGTGCTAGGTTGGGCTCGTCAGTTGGTACCTAGCACACCTACCAAGACGCTGGCCAGTGCAGTGCAGTGCATTGGCAGTACGTTGGCTTCAAGTAGCCTACTCAGTGGCCAGTGTCTTGGTAGGTGTGCTAGGTACCAAATGATGAGCCCAACAGGCACAATTATTCCTATCCTCGCCCCAAGATGTCCATCCCCGATCCGGTCATTGACTGGAAAACAGGTTGTAGGTTTTCGTTTTCACTTTTTTTCAGGAGAGATAGTAGTAGAGTAGTATACATCATTTTATTTCACAGTTATAACAACAGCACATATAATTATAATCAGTAAATAACTGGTGTTGGTAATATTTAACAGAGATTATTTACACCAGTAATTTATGAGTATACAGTCACCTCTGTGGTGTAGTAGTTAGTGTGATTAGCTGCCACACCCGGAAGCCCGGGTTCGATTCACGGCTCTGCCATGAAATTTGAAAAGTGGTACGAGGGCTGGAACGGGGTCCACTCAGCCTCGGGAGGTCAACTGAGTAGAGCTGGGTTCGAATCCCACCTCAGCCTTCCTGGAAGTGGTTTTCCGTGGTATCCCACCTCTCCTCCAGGCAAATGCTGGGATGGTACCTAACTTAAGGCTACGGCCGCTTCCTTCCCTCTTCCTTGTCTATCCCTTCCAATTGTCCCATGCCCCACCAAGGCTCCTGTTCAGCATAGCAGGTGAGGCCGCCTGGGCGAGGTACTGTCATCCTCCCCAGTTGTATCCCCGATCCAAGGTCTAACACAACAGGACACTCTCCTTGAGGCGGTAGAAGTGGGATCCCTCGCTGAGTCCGGGGGAAAAGCTAACCCTGGAGAGTAAGCAGATTATAAAATGAAGAATTTATGAGTACACAATAATGAGTTTAATCCTCTCTGTCAGCCATGGGCGCCCATAGGACAATTTTGTAGGGGGAGGCCTAGACCTGGGGGTATGGAGTATTTTTAAAATTTTGGAAGATGAATGGCGACTTGTATTCTGCAGTTGAATAACCCCCATTGTATGTCCTGCCCCCTGGTGGGGAGCGGTACCACAACTACTACATAATACCGAATTTTAAATCACTTTCTTGAAAGAAAAACACCTGACTAAAGTAGATTTTTGCCTTTCCCTCAGAGCTAGAGAGATTCCGCATCTTCCCCCCCCCCATAGCCCAGGGCATGGGCGCCCTTGCTGTCAGCTTTTAATTTATCTTTAAATAAGTTCTAACGACTAACTAATCCTGAGCAATACAAAATAATTTTAGATGGCAAATCTAAAAAGGAATCAGGTTTTACTCCTGGTTGTTTCTGACATTTGAAACCCTGAGGGTAGGGGTAAGTTCTAAAATAACTGTTTTAACATTCCCCAAGGATATTGGCATGCCAAGCGACCGCTCTTCAGCCCAAAGACCCGCAGATTACGAAGTGTCGTGTGGTCTTCTAGACCGGGGCCGCTATCTCACGTCAGATAGATCCTTGCACGTATGCTGTCCGATTTCTTTACATTATAAAATGCGGGCTGATTGGGGCGGATGTTTCGTCCGGTATAAATTTGAAAGATTCCTTCCCTCGCAGGTCCGTCTCGTTCATATTACTCGGCCGAACTCCGTCCGTCCTCTTTCCTCGCGCTAATTGTAGGAAGTTTGCGAGTATTGAGATGGGGAGAGTTCCATTTCTCTTTGGCAGATACCGGTACCTGCATTCCCCTTCTTCGACATAAAACAAAGATCAGCTGATCGTATCACATTAGTCCCGTCACCGAGGCGTCCTCTTGAAACAATAATAACCACCCCATCCATACCGAGTGTTGGCCTACATTCATCATCGTATATTTCGCAGCGCGCCACAGACAATCAATCAATACTGATCTGCATTTAGGGCAGTCGCCCAGGTGGCAGATTTCTTATCTGTTGTTTTCCTAACCTTTTCTTAAATGATTTCATAGAAATTGGAAATTTATTGAACAACTCCCTTGGTAAGTTATTCCAACCCCTAACTACCCTTCCTATAAATGAATATGGGGAAAAGAGAAATAATATGGTATGAAATTAAAACCAAATTTAACGCCATGTTCACGTTGCGACAACTTTAACTTACAGGTCTAACGAATAACAACTACGGAAAGATGGCGGGAATGTTGAAGGCGATGAGATCATATCTCATTGTGGGGAAAGGGAAATGCACGGCAAACATCCTCAAGAAACATATATTATACAAACTAAAGTTAACATAGAATGCCAGCAAGTAATGAAGGAAATAAAAAGTACCCTGGACTAAAATATACATTGACATACAATAGAATATTGCAGCTCTTCAAGCTTTAACACAGGAGTTGAGGCAGGGTAACCGAAGGCAAACTCAAAGACATTAAATATACATGAATTACATCCTCCCACAAGGATGCTAAAGAGGTTGATAGAGCATCTGGTCCTGATGACTTTCCAGCAGACTTCTGGAAGCTAAAGGAGGTAGAGCATACTGCTACTGCCTGGCTATCAGTGCCACTTGCCTATAAAATGCACCACGAACACAACAGTACCCAAAAAAGTGACCCACCATTGTGTTCGATTATCCCCCAAGACGCCATTTACAAATTACTGACCAGCAACTCTCTAAACTGTCCAACTGTGCACCAACCAGTTTGGCGTTGTGAAAGGCTGGTGATGCACGTCAGGTCCTGGAGAAACACCGCACATAACCTTGCGCGAACTGGAGAAAGCATTTAACGGGTCACTCCCATAAGTTAATCTGGTATGCACTGCACAACTGTAGGATTCTTGAACTGCTTTTAAATTGGCTTCAGACAGTATATGTCAACACCAGTAGCTTCGCTGTGATGGTAGGAGTTGCTCTTGTTCTGTCATAGATGCTACCATACATATTCTGCATCATGGACTTTGCTTTATGCAGATGAATTCTTGCTCATGGCTAATACCAGTGAAGAGCTGCAACAAGTCCAGGCTCGGTGTGATCGATCGGCCGGTTTGGTTTCTGGCTAAACATTACACAATTAGAGAATGTGGAATTAATTTCCAGTGTAGGTTCTATCAGAATAAACTACAGCGTGGGGTCCCACCTACAATGTGAGGGCAAGAGTTAACGTGACCTGGCTATGATTTAAAATAATCAGATTCCACTGAAATTCAAAATCTATCAGACAATGTTTTGCCTAGTCGTGTCACATGGAACTGGAAGTAAAAGCTGAACAACCACCAAATTCGCCAAGCACCTTCTTCGTGTGGTAGCGATACGCATAGTTTGTTGTACACTGGGAGTCTGTACCTAATGAAACAATAGGATGGGAGACGGGCATTGTGTCTCTTATTGAGAAGATTCCAATAGTTTGGACAAGTAGTAAGCGTTTGACAGAAAACTATCATCAGGTCTGGAAAGCTGGAAAGACACGCTCAATGCTGACTTCAAAATTGCTGGCCTTTGATCTGAACACCCACATAAGCGTATAAGTTACATCCCAAAAAAAGAGCACACCATGTGGCTGGTTTATGGAAACAATTTGTTTCTGTGCACAAAGCATCCTTCATTCCAACCTGTACATTAAAATGTACTGAGTAATATATTCCTTTTCGGTCTGTTTCAAGGAGGAACATCACTGCTGGCTATGGTCACAGGGTTTTGTATTAATTTGTAGATACCCTATTCATAAGTTAGAAGTAGTAGCTAGAAGGTCACCTGTTACAAACAGATGGGATCAATGGTTGGACGAGATGAAGGTTAATAGGAATAGATCTCGATGGATGAAGCTCTATGCATAAACCGTTTTCGATGGTGGGGTCATCTGCTGCAAATGGAGGAGGATGATAATGGACTCAACCATGATAGCACCATCCCAGTCATTAGTGGGGGTCTGCCAAACTGTGTGACACCACTCAGCTTTTGTTCATAAGATCCGGCCCAGGTCCTATCAATGATCTGCGCTGTCCTTCACACTCATAGCTCCGTAAGTGTCATGTCGTAGTCATTTCTGCATTTCCGTTAAATTGTGTGGAAACCATCTTGAGGCAACTTTTCACATTCCCAGGTGGTTCTCCAGGATGTGAAACACACCCTGGTGTCTTAGATTAATTTACAAATCGTGGAGTTCTGATCTCTCTCCACCAATGTGGACACAGTCTGCATATTGTTCCACGGTTTATCGTGGATCGCAGAGGTGAAAGAAGGTGCGGGATGAATGGGTCCAACTACAATGTCAAGAATGAATTTAAAATTAAAATGGAAGGTTATACTTTCAAGACACAAAATTTAACAATTTTACAGGTACAAGTAGCAATCAGAGACAAGTCTAGAAAAGACAATATTAGTCGTTTTAACAGATCGTGCGCTTAAAACCCCTCGCTTTACTTTTCCTGAGCTCCTAGCTCAAATTTACCAAAAAAGCACAAATTTATACAAGGGCAGAAATCCCCTGATACATGGAGCACTTGCTCCCTAAATAACAATATCAGGCCTCCCAGAGGCACTTTACCACTTGAAAAAAGAACTAACGTGCTCTCAGTTTTCCAAGCCTACTCAAGGCAACATAGCATGAAACTCTAATAATCTCTGGCCTTACAATGCACTATTTACAAATATAAATCTTATTACACACAGGTATCAAGTACCCAACCTACATGGCCTTAGTAAGTAAGAACAGGTTAAATAAACGGCCCGATTACAATTTGAATAGAGTCGAAGACTGCGCTCCAAAAATTTATAACTTATAGGGCGCTTCGCCGACGAAACAGGGGCTATTCAGAGACTACTGAGGTAGCATGCATGGAAATAACTATAATACATTGGATAAACAAAAACGTGGCACCGGAAACCAAGATGAAAGGGAGCTCGAGAAGGTATATCACTCTCTATCCCCTATTTACAGTTAAAGATTTCATGAAGTTATTACCTTAGCCGGCAGAAAAGTGGTTACATAATAGATAAATCGGATCTTTCCGTCGGGTTTAAACTGCGGAGATAGCGAGAAAGAAAGATGTTGCGTGGCCATTACCTTGTCGAAATTCTGCTGCCTAATGAAAGAAGCCTCCCGCCTCCGGCTTCGACACACACACTAGTAAGATGGCGATCAAATGGCCAAGAGACATGAAAAGCCGCAGTTTTTAAACCCTTGGGGAAGGTTCGAGATCATTCAGGAATAATCAAGACACACCCACAGAATTTTATTGGTTGAGTTCAAAAGTGACACTCAGAATTGAGAAGAAGATTATGATTGGTAGAAAATTAATTACAGAAATTGTTGATTGGTTGGATTCAAAACTGGCGGAAGGAAAGGATAAATATTACCAACCCAAAAATAAATGAATATCAGTCAGTAAAAAAAAACTTATGATTACAAAACTTCTTTAAATCCAGTTCTTTCACTTCGCACCAGGGTGCATGATCATAGTTTTTAGTAGTGACATCTGTGGAAGAATGTCCAAACTTCTTGATAAATGGCAAACAAAACAAGTAGAAATACAGTCAGTTCAGGAAATTTCACAATAACAAAAATACATCAGATTTTAGTGGTGACATCTTCTGATTGAAGTTCTAAGTAGGTATAGTTTTAATTTCACTGTTTCACCAGTAGAGGGGTTCTTTTAGGCGCTAGATATAAATGCGCGGCGTTGGGGAGTACCTCCCGGTACACATACCATTGTCACTTACCGGTGGATGACCAGTCCGAGGCTTGCTACTGTTCAGTTGCACTACAAGCCTCTTTCAGTGCCTGGTGACTCTGTCGTGCATTGCAACATCTACACATTCAATTTGTATCCTGCTTCGGAAATATTGCGACTGTGTTCCGTGACCACAACTGCTCTGTTCCTGTAATCACTGCTCAGAAGGAGGGTACCAGTGATACAAACAACGTTGCCTAGCTCTGTTTCATGACGGTGTGACAACGATGTTGCCACTATTAAAACATCAACCTATGTATCTCATGCTATAATCATTAAAATGTTCTTTTTCTTTACCGATTACAGTTTTCATAACGCCTTGCAATGCTGACAGGGACACTTCACACCTCTGGACATAGCTCATGATCTTTCTTCAACCGAGGTCTTCTTCTTCACTGTGAGGAAAGGAGTGTGGACAAAGCAGAGAATTGAAATCTCGAGTCTACAGCCTGATCAATTCTTTGAGATGTTAATCCTTTGTGAACGTGATCAATTCAAGGTCAGGTAGTACATTTACATACTACTGAAAGTTCCTGGTGTTACCAATAACATGTCCAAAAAACAAATTGGGCTGATGACTTCACGAAAGACTGTTGATTTCAACGATAAAATTATCTTTTTTATACAGGCTACCCAGCCAAGGCGTGCTCGGTTCAATTCCCCATCAGGAAGTTAAAAACATTGAGAAACAAATTTCCTCATCCGCAGAGGCCCATTACCCTCAGGTTCGCTTTAAACTACACCAAATGTGACTATCGGGTTAATTTCTGTCTCAGTGCCTACCGAGTGACGTGGCTGCATTCCACAAATTGTGGGTCGGTTTATCCGAGGTTTCCTATTTGCAAAGCAAGCAAATGTTAGAGCTGTACCTTAATCCAGGCCGTGCTTGTCTTCTTCGCAGTCCTTGACTTCCCCACCACACAAGCTGTCTGTACTGATCAAATAGCAAACCACGTACCATTGATGTTAGCCTCCATCTTCTTCTCCAAGGAGCCTGCATGCAGGTGGCATTCCTTTTCCTTTATAAAAGAGAAAACATTTCTTTTGAATGTATAACAAATACTGTCTATTCTTAATGAATAAATCTTTGGTACAAACTTGAAATAACGCTTTACGTCCATCAACATAACTGCTGATTTAGACAGAGATAAATCGCTTGAGAAATGCTATGATCTCATACTTGATGAAAGGAAAATTCTGACAGCAAAAACACAGAACAATTGAGAGAGGAAGGGATCCATTGGAGGCCAGAATGAACTTCGAGCTTCATCTTTGTGGTGAAGCAGGGCACACTTATGCACTTGGAGTAAGAAAGTGCCCCTGAAGGTGGAAGTATGGACGTAACGGTCAACGGCATGACAACACGGAAGGCAACGGGAAAGATTATGGATATGGTTCAGGATCAAATGATGATGGCCTGTAGTCCAGCAACCCCTTAAGTGGTGAGAGAGTTCGAAAAACTCCCTGGTTAAGAGAGAACAATGTAGGAAGTTCCAAGAAGGAAAATCAGCAAATGTGGTGAAGGAATCTGTTGGTTGAGATTGCCAGGTACAGAAATAAATAAATAAATAAATAAATAAATAAATAAATAAATAAATAAATAAATAAATAAATAAATAAATAAATAAATAAATAAATAAATAAATAAATAAATAAATAAATAAATAAATAATCACCACTGAACTGTATTTAGGGGACTTTTCCAGGTGGCAGATTCCCTATCTGTTGTTTTTCTAGAGAACAAATTGGAGCAAATATTCATTTATAGGAACAGGAATTACAGATTCCCGGTCTAGAATGTTAAAGCAATTGGAAATTTATTGAACATCTCCCTTGGTAAATTATTCCGATCCATAAGCCACCTTCCATGACACGAAAGCCCCAAAGGACCATGGCCTACCAAGTGACCGCTGCTCAGCCCAAAGGCCTGCAGATTATAGGGTGTCGTGTGGTCAGCAGGATGAATCCTCTCGGCCGTTATTCTTGGCTTTCTAGACGGGCAATCCATAACTCCCCTTCCTATAAATGAATATTTGCTTCATTTTTTCTCTTGTATTCCAAATTTATCTTCATATTGTGATCTCTCCCACTTTTAAAACCACCACTCAAACTTATTCGTCTACTGATGTCATTCCACGCCATTTCCACACTGACAACTCGGAACATACCACCTATTGCAGGCTATAAATGTCATTTTTTGTCCCTAGTGAAAATCTACTTGTGATACAAATTCTTATAATTTTGTTAAATACCACCTATTCAATACAATAAAAACTTACATATTTATTAAGTTGTTGATGTGGTACATGTTTCGCTCCTTTTTCGTGAGCATCATCAGCCAATTATAATTTACTTAAGGTTATATAAGATCATGAATCTATTCTATTGGATTAAATTATGCTTGTAAAGCTGACTGAAAAATCTTGTAATATTTTACAAGTCATATAACAGTAAAATTGTGTCTTTAAGTTAAAACATACGCTTAAGAAAATGGAACCTGCAACAGCATGAAGGCATTGGTCGTTTGTGTTGATTTTAAAGATATGGAACGATGCCACGTAGGTATGTAAACGATCAAAGTTTCAGACCCATTGGATTGTTGCTACAGGTCTCCACACGTGATTGGTTGTGGAGGAATCAACTCCAGTATACGGACTCTGATGTACCATAGTTGACTTGCAGTCTGTGCAGAGAAGTGTTCTCCGTCAAACATGCCTCGACGCCAGAGAACAGCACGGTGTCAACAACTGTCGCCGTTTGAGATGGCTCGGATTATTGGGCTATGTGAGGCTGGATTATAGCTAAGGACAGTCGCTGCACGTGTTGGCTGACAGGCATCTACGGTACAACGTGTATGGCAGCAGTGGTCAAATAAAGGTACCCACACTCGTAGACCTGGCACAGGCCCAGCGCGACAGACAACTGTGAGAGAGGACCGCCGCATCATTCGGATGGCCCGGATGGAACCCCATGCAACAGCAGCGCAAATTCGAGCAGCTGTGGCACCCCACGTTACACAACAAACAGTTGGTAATCGCCTGCGTGCAGCTGGCTTACGAGCCCGTGTGACTGCAGAAGATGTTCTATTGACCCCACAACAGCGACGTGTAAGACTGGCCTGGAGTCGAGAAAGATCGACGTGGGTCGACGAATGGCATAGGGTCGTCTTTATTGATGAATAGCTCTTCTTACTTGCCTGCAGTGATCGCCGCAATCGTGTGCGCCGACGTACCGGGGAGAGGGGCCGCCCAGATCTTATTGTCGAGAGGCACACAGGGCCAACACCAAGCATTATGGTGTGGGGAGCTATTGGCTTTAATGTGAAATCACAATTAGTGCTTGTTGAGGGCAGTAGTATAATAGGGTAGTTCTGCGGCCTCCTACTCCCGCGGGAAATTTGAATTTCGGCGGGAAATTTGAATTTCGGCGAGAAATTTGAATTTTGGCGGGAAATTTTAATTTTGGCGCGAGATTTGAATTTTGGCGCGAGATTTGAATTTGTAAACAAAGCCACGTGCTTTTGACAGCTGTCATCGACAACAACGCATTGCTTACCTCACTGCTGCCATCTTGACGGGCCTAAACCTCAGTGGTACCAACTTAACCTAACTAGCGCGAGATTTGAATTTGTACACAAATGCACGTGTTTTTGACAGCCACGTGCTTTTTGACAGACAACAACGCATCGCTAACCTCACTGATGCCATCTTGACGGGCCTAAACCTCAGTGATACCAAATTAACCTAACTAGCGCGAGATTTGAATTGGTAAACAAAGCCACGTGTTTTTTGACAGCCACGTGCTTTTTGACAGACAACAACGTATCGCAAACCTCAGTACTACCATCTTGACGTGCCTAAACCTTAGTGCTACCAACTTAACCTCACTAGCGCGAGATTTGAATCGTTAAACAAATCCACGTGCTTTTTGACAGCTGTCATCCGCCATCTTTAAACTACAGAGCACCGTGCTGCCCTCTTTATCGCAGTAGCTGCAAATACGTCACCTGTCATCCGCAGTGTGCCATCTTAACGGGCCTAAACCTTAGTGCTACCAACATAACCTCACTAGTGCGAGATTTGAATCGGTAAAAAAATCCACGTGCTTTTTTGACAGCTGTCATCCGCCATCTTTAATCAACAGAGCACAGTGCTGCCCTCTTTAGCTACTTACCTTTGAAATGTGGTGGCGGATAATTTGAAAAATGCTTTTTGACAGCAGCCATCTTTAATCTAGAGAGCACCGTGCTGCCCTCTTTAGCTAGATACCTTTGAAAAGTGGTGGCAGGCAATTCCACGTGACAACAGCCATCTTTAATCAAGAGAGCACCGTGCTGCCCTCTATGTGGTGGCAGCAATTTGAATAATTCTACATGCTCTTGTTTGGAAACAAACCCACGCGCTTTTTTGACAGCCGTCATCCACCAACTTTAAGCAACAGAGTACAGTGCTGCCCTCTTTAGCTAGACACCTTTGAAATGTGGTGGCGGCAAATTCCACGTGCTCTTGTTTGGAAACAAAGCCATGTGCTTTTTTGACAGCTGTCATCCGCCATCTTTAATCAACAGAGCACCGTGATGCTATCGTGCGGGCAATTTCGTCAGCTGTCATCCGCTATCTTTAATCCACAGAACACCGTGCTGCCCTCTTTATGGCTACTACCTTAAGCACGTAGTAGTGGGCAATTTGAAAAGTTCTGTTAGCTATCATCCGCCATCTTTAATCAAGAGAGCACCGTGCTGCCATTTTTCGCTAGATACCTTTGAAATGTGGTGGCGGCAAATTGAAAAATTCCACGTGCTCTTGTTTGGAAACAAACTCACGTGCTTTTTTCACTGCTACCATCCGCCATCTTTAATCAAGGGAGCACCGTGCTGCACTCTTTAGCTAGATACCTTTGAAATGTGGTGGCGGATAATTTGAAAAATTCTATGTGCTCTTGTTTGGAAACATACCTACGTGCTTTTTTGACGGCTATCATCCGCCATCTTTAATCAACAGAGCACCGTGCTGCTATCATGCAGGCAATTTCGTCAGCTGTCATCCGCCATCTTTAATCTACAGAGCACCGTGCTGCCCTCTTTATGGCTACTACCTTAAGCATGTAGTAGCGGGCAATTTGAAAAGTTCTGTTAGCTATCATCCGCCATCTTTAATCAAGAGAGCATCGTGCTGCTATATTTATCTAGATACCTTTGAAATATGGTGGTGGATAATTTAAAAAGAAAAATTCTGGAGCAGCCATCTCTCGACGCTAATTGCATAAGATGACTCCTTAAGGGTGCTTACGCAAGATGGCTGCTATACATAGGTTCTTATGAGACGCCCTTGGTATGCTTGCGCAAGATGGCAGTTATACATGGCACCTTATGAGATGCCCTACGGATGCTTGCTCAAGATAGCGGCTGCTCTTATGGGACGACTTATGGTCCTTGCACAAGATGGCGTGAGACAACCTAAGGATGCTTGCGCAAGATGGCGGACACAATATGGCGCTATACACAACTCCTTATGAGACGCTTTAAGGGTGCTTCCGCAGGATGGCTGCCGCTCTTATGAAGAAAGCTAGCTTAGAGGGTAACGTGTCGTGCTAGTTAGATTCATTAAATTTAGGGCTTAAATGCAAAATGTTAAATATCTCGAAAACGGTGCACCGTAGAGCGAAACGGACAAAATTTTTCTGCCTACGACCCGGGTTCGCGGTATTAAGAACATGATAGCATAAGAAAAACATAGTCTAATGATGGGATCAATGGTTCGGTTCCTACTTAGGCCCTTTGGTATTTGCTTTGTTTTAGCTTGTATTGAAGCAAGTCTTCGTAACATGATCAGGTCTAGCTATGGTAGAGAGTATAACGTACCGTGCAGGTTCGATTCATTAAATTTGGGGCTTAAATCAAAATGTTAAATATCTCGAAAACGGTGCATCGCAGAGCAAAACGGACGAAATTTTTCCGCCTAATACCTAGGTCGCAGTATCGGGAACAAGAAAAACATAGTCTAATGATGAGATCAATGGTTCGATTCCTACTTAAGCCCTTCGGCATTGGCAGCTATCTAATTCTACAAGATGGTGGCTGCTCTTATGAGACACAAGACGGCTTGAGACGTCCTAGGGATGCTTACGCAAGATGGCGGACACAAAATGGTGACTATACGTAGCTCCTTATGAGACAGCCTAGGGATGCTCGCACAAGATGGCTGCTACTCTTATGAAGAAAGCTAGCTTAGAGGCTACTGCGCAAGATAACGGCTGCTGTTATGCATGCGGTGGAGTGCAATTTGAAATTCTATGTGCTTAATTAATCAAGAGAGCACCCTGCTGCCCTCTTTAGCTGAAATGTGGTGGCGGATAATTTGAAAAATTCTTTTGACTGCTGTCATCTTTAAACAATGGCCACTATACATAGGCTGTTAAGGCCTTATCATTCTCCTCCTCCTCCTTCTCTACCTCCTCCTCCTCGTCCTCCGCCTCTTATGTCAAGGAATAGCTTTATATCCAACAAGTTTACACCTGCATCGCGAAGGAAAGTGGGTGCAGCGATAACATTATTGTGCATGTTTAGACTTGCGAAACATAAGAAGAGTATAATCAAAAGCTGTACTCGATACAACATGTGATCAGAACATTGATTGATGTGTTCAGAACACAAAATAAGTGACCAAGACTAGAATCGAACATTGTACTCAATACATCATGTGTTTAGAACATGTCAGGGGATACCCTTGTTATAAGAAGATCAGATTGAAACATAACAAGACTAGAATCGAACACTGTAATCGATGTTGTTAACTTCAACATGTGATCAGAGCATTGATTGATGTGTTCAGAACACAAAATAAGTGATCATGACTAGAATCGAACACTGTACTCGATACAACATGTGATCAGAACATTGATTAATGTGTTCAGAACACAAAATAAGTGATCAAGACTAGAATCGAACACTGTACTCAATACAACATGTGTTTAGAACATGTTAGGGGGTACCCTTGTTCTAAGAACATCAGAATGAAACATAACAAGACTAGAATCGAACACTGTAATCGATGTTGTTAACTTCAACTTATGATCAGAACATTGTTTGATGTGTTCAGAGCAAAATTACAATTTTAATGATTTGCTTAGTGTAAAATCAAAAACTATGGAAACACACTGTGCACATATCGCGTAGCTAACTCGCTCAGTAAACGATATTGCAAAACTACAACTTCAATGATTTGCCTAGTGTAAAAATCAAATACACTCTGTACACATACTGCGCAGCTAAATCGCTCGGTAAACGATATAGCAAAAGTACAACTTCAAATGATTTACCTTCCATCATTCGTCTTGTGTGAAAATCAGTCGAACAAGTTATCGCATAAACACACAATGAAATATCAGTCAATCTGTTGGCATGGGTTACAAGCATGTAGCTTATGCGGGAAGTAAAATTAAACAGAACGCTAGTGCTATAAGAAATACTCTGCTTTCATTTAAGTCCCTAGCTGTTGAACAAGTTATTACATAAATATGTAACATGAAATATCGGTTCGGAAACATATTGTTTCAATTTGTTGACATGGGTTACAAGCATGTAGCTTGTGCAGGCGAGGGCTACTATGCAAAATGTTGAGCCGAAAAAAAATAATCGTGATAGGGTATGGAACCCAGCGGTTACATCTTATCAGAAGGGCAAAAAAGGATGAAAGGACTCTTCCTCCTCCTTACCGCACATTCCTTGTAGAGCTAATTGGCTAAAGGGCTAATGGGCAAAAGGGCTAATGGGCTAAAGGGCTAATAGGTAAAATGGCTAAAGGGCTAAAGGAGCAACAACCTCATCGATCGCTATCAGCAAGAACGCTTGTACTTTGTTAAGTGTAGAAAATTAATCTTTATTGGTAAATGGTTTTATGTTCAGAACAAGGAATGGAACCTAGGGGTTACGTCTAACCTAATAAAATCCCCGAGGTGCGATGAGTTACGTTTTTCTAACTAGTGTTTGGAACACTGAACTCTTCAAGATGATAGCAGAGAGGTTAGCAATGTTTAGTTGTTGGATTTTAAATTCCGCGCTATAACATGCATAAGGTGGCAGCCTTGAGGTTTACCGCCGTAAAGATGGCAAGAGTGGGGTTACCGACGCTCTATTGTCCTTCAAAGTGAGGTTAGGCTCCGACAAGAAGACAGCTGTCAAAAACGCACGTGGCTATGTTTAGCAAACAAGAGCACGTGGTCGTGACGTCACGGTCACGTAATCAATCCTTAGCTCATCGTCGTTAAGAGCAGCATTAGGATTAGCTACGTTTAAAAATCTTGGGAACAGAGCAGCAGTATGAATAGCCATGTTTTAAAGCGTGTACACATCACCTATCGATTTTACATGCATCGACTGTCGTACTAAACTTCTCCCGCTATCTTAGCATAACCTATACCCATAAATTTAAAGTGCAAAGAATAGCCATGTTTCAAAGCGTGTACACTTCACCTATCGATTTTGCATGCATCAAATATCGCACTAAGCTTCTTCCGCTATCTTAGCATAACCCGTACGCATAAACTTAAAGTACAAAGAATAGCCATGTTTCAAAGCGTGTACACATCACCTATTGATTTTGCATGCATCGACTATTTTTTACCGGCAGAGTGTACAACGATCGCATATGTGTATTGCTAAGTATGTGTATAAAGTTAAAGCACAAAGAATAGCTATGTTCCAAAGCGCGTACACATCACCTATCGATTTTGCATGCATCGACTATCGTACTAAACTTCTCCCGCTAGAGTGTACAACGATCGCAATTGTGTGCTACTACTTATGTGTGTGTGAACATAAAGCACAAAGAATAGCGAGTACACATCACCTATCGATGATGCATGCGTCGACTATCGTACTAGGCTTCTTCCGCTAGAGAATGTAGCAATCGCATTTGTGTATTCCTAACCTATGTACACGAACTTAAAGCGCAAATAATAGCTATGTTTAAAAGCGTGTACACATCACTTATCGATGATGTATGCATCGACTATCGTACTAAACTTCTTCCACAACAGCGTGCAACCATCGCTTGTGTGTGCTGCAATCTTAACATAAACTATGTGTACGAACTTAAAGCACAAAGAATAGCCAAGTTCAAAGCGTGTACACATCACCTATCGATTTTGCATGCATCGACTTTCGTACTAACCTTCTTCCACTAGAGCGTGCGAAAACTTTATAAGTATGCTGCTAACTTAGCATGACCTATATGAAAGTACTTAAAGCACAAAGAATAGCGATGTATAAAAATCTTGTGAACATAGCAGCAGCAGTAAGAATAGCAATGTTTTAAAAACGTGTACGCATTGCCTATCGATTATACATGCATCAACAAGAGTACTAAACTTCTCCCGCTCTATCTTAGCATAACGTATGTGCACGATTTTAAAGCACGAAGAATAGTTAAGTTTCAAAGCGTGTACACATCACCTATCGATTTTGCATGCATCAACTATCGTACTAAACACATCCCGCTACAATGTACAACGTTCACATGTGTTTGTGCGACCATCGCTTGTACATGTGCTGCTACCTTAACATAACGTATGTGCACGAACTTAAAGCATAAAGAATAACTATGTGTAGAAATATCTTGTGAACATAGCACAGTGTTAACTGCGTAGGCGAGGTATTTCAACTTCGCATGCTGACGTAGCATACCGCGTAACCGTGAAGTCACAGCCACGTGCTCTTGTTTAGTAAACCAATCCACGTGCTTTTTTGACAGCTGTCTTCTTGACGGACCCTAACCTCACATTGAAGGACAATAGAGCGTCGCTAACCTCACCGCTGCCATCTTTACGGCGGTAAACCTCAAGGCTGCCACCTTATGCATGTTATAGCGCGGAATTTAAAATCCAACAACAGAACGTCGCTAACCTCACTCTTGCCATCTTGATGGGCTTAAACCTTACTGTTGCTACCTTGGTTATACGCTTTTGTGTTAGTTTACTGTTAATCGCTAAGCTGTTCGCATCATCGAAGTAGAGAGTAACAAATGTCAAGTAGATTTAAAGAAGAATCTGTTAGCAGAAGATAAAAGTCCGTCATGGAAAAAACCCATTTCTACATATATTTGCGAAGAGTGTGGAAAAGCATTTTCCCGAAGCTATCACAAGAGACGTCATGAGATATCATGTAGGACAATTTTTCAATGCAAACATTGTAGAAGAGAGTTCAAGAACGCATAAAACGCTCAACGTCATGAAGCCGCGTGTAATGTAGCTTCATCGGGAACAAAATACAAAGAGCTCAACCATATTCAAGCGAACACTGATTTATGTTTAAAAAGTACACCTCTGCGATATATTTTTAATTCTCCCTTGTTATCTAGGCCTGCTGGAAGTTCTGTTACTAAGCACAAACTTCAAGATAAAGAGAGGCAAGATCATGATTATGATAATAAGGATAATGATGTTGATCACAACAGTAGTAAAGGGAAAGTAGAAGAAGAAGAAAATCTTAATGTTTCATTGCTATTACAGCTTGATGATTTTACTTCATTTCCTAAGGCTACTACACGTTCTGTCGCAGTGCAAACATCTCAAGAAGAGATGCAAGGTAAAGAAGAAGGAAATTTCAACACTTCATCGCTATCGAAACAAGTTAAGTTTGTACCTAGAAACGCTACTGCTGAAGCACGTATTACATCAAAACAAGTCCCTACACATCAACTGTCTGCATATAGACTCAAAGTTCACAACAATCCTCTGTTACCCTATGTAGATATAAGATACTGTAAAGACCCCAACGTACTCGTAAAACGTTTACAACTGCTAAGAGCCTATCATGATGCTGGTTACACACAGTACAAAGAAGATATTTTTGAAATAGAGCATGAATTACGTCGTGCAGGTATTATTAAGTAAGCGCTTACCCTCACCTAAGTCATCCATCTGTAGTATATAGTCGATCGAGTAGCTATATTCGTATAGAATATTTCCCAACATTCTCCCCTCTTTAGGGTGTTAACTCCGCCTCTAGTTGTAGAGCCGGTCTCAAGCCCGGATAAAGAGAGGACAGGCACCCTAGCCCTTTAGCCCATTAGCCCTTTAGCCCTTTAGCTCTTTTGCCCATTAGTCCTTTAGCCCTTTTGTTCATTAGCCCTTTTGTCCATTAGCCCTTTAGCCTATTAGCCCTACAAGGAATGTGCGGTAATCTAATCTTCCTAGAACAAAGGTATCCCCTGACATGTTCTAAACACATATTGTATGGAGTACAGTGTTCTATTTTAGCCTTGATCATTTATTTAGTGTTCTAAACACTTCAAGCAATGTTCCGATCACATGATAAAGTTAACGGCGTAGAGTGCAGTGTTCGATTCTAGTCTTGTTATGTTTCTTTAGTGATTTGCAAGTCTAAACATACATAATGACGTCATCACTGCAGCACGTGCTTACTCTAGCTATCCCGATGCAGGTTTAAACTTGTCCGATAGAGCTATGCCTCGACATAAGAGGAGGCCTTAACAGCTTATGTATAGCCCCTATTGTTTAAAGATAGCTGCTGTTAAGAAAAAAGCACGTAGAATTTTTCAAATTACCCGCCACCGCATTTCAAAGGTATGAGGTTTAGTGCTGTAAAGATACCTGCACGATGCAAAGCTAGCTTTCTTCATCAGAGCAGCCACCATCTTGTGTGAGCACCTCTAGGCCGTATCATAAGGAGCTGTGTATAGTCACCGTCTTGTCGCTGCTACCTTGCGCAAGCACCCGTAGGGAGTCTCATAAGAGCAGCAGCCATCTTGTGAAACCGCTCTTAAGCTGTCTCATACGAAGCTATGTATAGCCGCCATCTTGTAGAATTAGATAGCTGCCAATACCAAAGGGCCTAAGTAGGAATCGAACCCTCGATCTCATCATTAGACTATGTTTTTCTTATGTTACCATGTTCCTGATACTGCAAACCTAGGTAATAGGTAGAAACATTTTGTCCGTTCTGCTCTACGATGCACCGTTTTCGAGATATTTAACATTTTGCATTTAAGCCCCAAATATAATGAATCGAACCTGCACGGCACGTTATACTCTCTACCATAGCTAGACCTCATCATCTTACGAAGACTTGCTTCAATACAAGCTAAAACAGAGCGAATGCCAAAGGGCCTAAGTAGGAACCGAACCGTTGACCTCATCATTAGACTATGTTTTTCTTATGCTATCATGTTCCCCATACTGCGAACCGAGGTATTTGGCAGAAAAATTTTGCCCGTTTTGCTCTACGATGCACCGTTTTCGAGAGATTTTACATTTTGCATTTAAGCCCCAAATTTAATGAATCGAACTAGCACGACCCGTTAGCCTCTAAGCTATCTTTTTTTATAAGAGTAGCAGCCATCTTGCGCAAGCACCCTTAAGGCGTCTCATAAGGAGTCGTGTATAGCCGCCATCTTGCGTCCGCAATCTTGCGCAAGCATCCTTAGGGCGTCTCTAGCCATCTTGTGCAAGGACCCTTAACCCGCCTCATAAGAGCAACCACCATCTTGCGCAAGCATCCCTAGGGAGTCTCATAAGGAGCCTTGTATAACCGCCATCTTGCGCAAGCATCCCAAGGGAGTCTCATAAGAACCTATTTATAGCGGCCATCTTGCCTAAGCACCTTTAAGGAGTCATGTATAGCCACCATCTTGTGCAATTAGCGTCGAGAGATGGCTGCTGTAGAATTTTTCTTTTTAAATTACCCGCCACCATATTTCAAAGGTATGCACCTAAAGAGTGTAGCACTGAGGTTTGCGATGGAAGATGGCGGATGACAGCTGACAAAAAGCGCGTGAGTTTGTTTACTAAACAAGAGCACGTGGAATTTTTCAATTTGCCGCCACCACATTTCAAAGGTATCTAGCTAAAGATGGCAGCACGGTGCTCTCTTGATTAAAGATGGCGGATGACAGCTAACAGAACTTTTCAAATTGCCCGCTACTACAGAGGGCAGCACGGTGCTCTGTGGATTAAAAATGGCGGATGACAGCTAACGAAATTGCCCGCATGATAGCAGCACAGTGCTCTATTGATTAAAGATGGCTTATGACAGCTGTCAAAAAAGCACGTGGCTTTGTTTCCAAACAAGAGCACATAGAATTTTTCAAATTGCCGCCACCACATTTCAAAGGTATCTAGCTAAAGGGTGCAGCACTGAGGTTTGTGATGCAAGATGGCGGATGACAGGTGTCAGAAAAAAGCACGTGAGTTTGTTTCCAAACAAGAGCACGTGGAATTTGCCACCGCCACAAACAGGGCAGCACGGTGCTCAAAGATGGCTGCTGTCACGTGGAATTGCCTGCCACCACATTTCAAAGGTATCTAGCTAAAGAGGGCAGCACGGTGCTCAAAGATGGCTGCTGTCAAAAAGCATTTTTCAAATTATCCGCCACCACATTTCAAAGGTAAGTAGCTAAAGAGGGCAGCACTGTGCTCTATAGATTAAAGATGGCGGATGACAGCTGTCAAAAAAGCACGTGGGTTTGTTTAACGATTCAAATCTCGCGCTAGTGAGGTTAAGTTGGTAGCACTAAGGTTTAGGCCCGCCAAGATGGCAGCACTGCGGAAGACAGGTGACGAATTTGCAACTAGTGCCATAAAGAGGGCAGCACGGTGCTCTGTAGTTTAAATATGGCGGATGACAGCTGTCAAAAAGCACGTGGATTTATTTACAAATTCAAATCTCTCGCTAGTGAGGTTAATTTGGTACCACTAAGGTTTAGGTCCGTCAAGATGGCTGCACTGAGGTTTGCGATACGTTGTTGTCTGTCAAAAAGCACGTGGCTGTCAAAAACACGTGGATTTGTTTACAAATTCAAATCTCGCGCTAGTAAGGTTAAGTTGGTACCACTGAGGATTAGGCCCGTCAAGATGGCAGCAGTGAGGTTAGCGATGCGTTGTTGTCTGTCAAAGAGCACGTGGCTGTCAAAAAACACGTGGATTTGTTTACCTATTCAAATCTCGCGCTAGTTAGGTTAAGTTGGTACTACTCAGGTTTAGGCCCGTCAATTTGGCAGCAGTGAGGTTAGCGATGCGTTGTTGTCTGTCAAAAAGCACGTGGCTGTCAAAAAATAAACGTGGCTTTGTTTTCCAATTCAAATTTCGCGCTAGTTAGGTTAAGTTGGCAGCACTGGAAGAGGCCTCTGGCTGTGCTGGAGGAGGCCCCTGGGAGGCCTCTGGCTGTGGTGGTGGTGGAGGAGGCCTCTGGGCGCCCGGTGGTGGTGGTGGCGGCCGAACCATCCAATTGTACTACTGAAGAGGCCTTAACAGCTTATGTATAACCGCTGTTGTTTAAAGATGATCGCTGTTAGCTGTCAAAAAAGCACGGATTTTTTTTAATAATTACCCACCACCACATTTTAGAAGTACGAGATTTAGTGCTGAAAAGATAGCGGCATGATGCTCTGTTGATTAAAGATGAGAGCTGTCACAAATTGCCCTCCTCCGCATGCATAACAGTAGCCGTCATCTTGCGCAGTAGCCTCTAAGCTAGCTTTCTTCATAAGAGTAGCCGCCATCTTGTGCGAGCACCCCTAGGCCATATCATAAGGAGCTATATATAGTCACCATCGTGTCGCTGCTATCTTCCGCAAGCACTCCTAGGGAGTCTCCTAAGAGCAGCAGCCATCTTGTACAAGCGCTTTTAAACCGTCTCATAAGGAGCCGGCTTCTTGTGTCCATCATCTTGCGCAAGCATCCCTAGGGAGTCTCAAGCCATCTTGTGCAAGCACCTTTAAGCTGTCTCATAAGAGTAGCCGTCATCTTGTAGAATTAGATAGCCGTTAATGCCAAAGGGCCTAAGTAGGAACCGAACCGTTGATCTCATCATTAGACTATGTTTTTCTTATGCCAGCATGTTCCTCACACTGCAAACCTAGCTATTAGGCGGATAAATTTTGTCCGTTTTGCTCTACGATGCACCGTTTTCCAGATATTTAACATTTTGCATTTAAGCCCCAAATTCAATGAATCGAACTAGCACGGCACGTTATACTCTCTAGCATAGCTAGACCTGACCCAGTTGCAAAAACGTGCTTCAATACAAGCTAAAACCGAGCAAATGCAAAAGGGCCTAAGTAGGAACCGAACCGTTGATCTCATCATTAGACTATGTTTTTCTTATACTATCATGTTCCTCATACTGCGAACCTGGGTACTAGGTGGAAGAATTTTGTCCGTTTTGCTCTACGATTCTCCGTTTTCGAGATATTTAACATTTTGCATTTAAGCCCCAAATTTAATGAATCGAACTAGCACCGGCACGTTAGCCTCTAGGCTAGCTTTCTGCATAAGAGCAGCAGCCAACTTGCGCAAGCATCCTTAGTGTGTCTCAAGCCATCTTGGGCAAGGACCCTTAAGCCGTCTCATAAGAGCAGCCGCCATCTTGCGCAAGCATCCCTAGGGGGTCACATAAGTACCTATGCACAGCAGCCATCTTACGTAAGCACCCTTAAGCAGTCATGTGTAGCCACCATTTTGTGCAATTAGCATCGAGAGATAGCTGCTGCAGAATTTTTAAAATTAACCGCCACCACATTTCAACTAAAGAGTGCAGCACTGAGGTTTGCGATGCAAGATGGCGGATGACAGCTGCACGGTGCTCTGTTGATTAAAGATGGCAGCATGTCAAATATAATGTTTTAAAAATTGCCGCCACCACATTTCAACTATCGATGGCAGCACGGTGCTCTGTTAATTAAAGATGGCGGATATCAGCTGTTAGAAAAGGATATGGAATTTTTCAAGTTGCCCGCTACTACGATAAAGATAGCAGCACGATGTTCTGTTGATTAAAGATGGCGGATAACAGCTGACGAAATTGCCCACATGATAGCAGCACGGTGCTCTGTTGATTAATGATGGCGGATGACAGCTAGCACGTGGCCTTGTTTCCAAACAAGAGCACATAGTATTTACCACCTCCACATTTCAACTAAAGAGTGCAGCACTGAGGTTTGTGTTGCAAGATGGCGGATGACAGCTAGCACGTGACTTTGTATCCAAAACAAGAACACGTGGAATTTGCAGCCACCACATTTCAACTAAAGAGGGCAGCACGGTGCTCTCTTGATTAAAGATGGCTGCTGTCAAGTGGAATTGCCTGCCACCACAGGTATCTAGCTAAAGTGTGCAGCACGGTGCTCTGTCGATTAAAGATGGCTGCTATCAAAAAGCATTTTTCAAATTATCCGCCACCACATTTCAAAGATATGCAGCTAAAGAGCGCAGCACGGTGCTCTGTTGATTAAAGATGGCACATAACAGCTAGCACGTGGCTTTGTTTACCGATTCAAATCTCGCGCTAGTTGGCAGCACTAAGGATTAGGCCCATTAAGATGGTGGCGGTGAGGTTAGCGATGCGTTGTTGTCTGTCAAAAAGCACGTGGCTGTCAAAAAAGCACGTGGATTTGTTTACCAATTCAAATTTTGCGCAAGTAAGGTTAAGTTGGCAGCAGTGAGGTTTAGGCCCGTCAAAATACCAGCAGTAAGGTTAGTGATGCGTTGTTGTCTGTCAAAAAGCACGTGGCTTTGTTTAACAATTCAAATTTTGCGCTAGTAAGGTTAAGTTGGCAGCACTGGAAGAGGCCCCTGGCTGAGGAGGAGCGGGCCACTGGGAAGGCCTCCGGGATGGTGGCGGTGGAGGAGGGCCCTGGGAGCCTGGTGGCAGTGGTGGCGGTAGAATTCTCCATATTATCTACTGACAACAAAGGGACTATTAGCTTCATGAGACATCTTTTAAAGATTTTCCTAAGAGTGATCCATGCATTCTTTGTGTTTGTCCACTCCTTGCCCCGTTGTTCTACGAGGTCGGGTATGACGTGAGATGAATCTGTCGTGGCGGGTTGTATGACCGGGTGCCTTTCCTGACATCAACCTCATCAGAGGACTTAATGAGATGAAATGAATGACATGATATATGATAGTAGGAAGGGAGAGGGTGAAACCTGGTGCTGGCACATAGCTACTCCTGTCAAATAGCACGAAGGGGTCTGCTCGAGGCTTAACGTCGCCGTCCGACGGACGAATCACTGTCAACAGCCTCATATGTCGTCACTCCATATGAGTACTGCACAGAGGTTTGGAATTTAATCCAGGATTTTGGCACGCAATCTAGTGTTTAGAAATTGTAAACCACCACCTCCCCCACTCTGCTGGCCAACATTCTGATGGTGAAAAATTTTCGACGAATGCGACTCGAACCAGCTAACCTCAGTGTCAGACACCGCCTTAATGATCATGGTCACCAGGCAGATTTGATCCAGGAAGTTAGAAGAAAGAACGGGAGACATCTCAGTTTAGTATTGATAATGATGATGATGATGATGATGCTTGTTGTTTAAAGGCGGTCTGACATCTAGGTCATCGGTCCAAAGATGTAAGAATTATTGCTAATCTGTACTGACATCAAAGAGCAAATCAAAATCAGAACAAGGAACGAGTTCGACAAGGGTGTGATGAGTTGCTCAAAGAGGCTCTGGAAGATGCAGAAGATGGCTAACAACTTAGATATGCTGATTTATTTACTTATGGGTATTAGAGTCCAACACACCCAAACCATATTCTAATTGAATCAGTTCATGCAGAAAGGGCCTTAATCCAAAACAGTCATTTTTTGGGAAAATAAAAATTGTACAGTAGCACCCCGCTTAACCGAACTTTGCTTAAACGAAACCCGGCTTAACCGAAATGATCTGGCAAAATTGTATTTTAAAATGTTGTTTTTAGCCTCTCGTTCATAGCCGTCCATGTTATTAATTCTCTTGCTATTTGTGCTGAGAGCTACTAGGCGAACCCTGTTTTCATATTATGAGTAAAGCCAGAATGCACGTGTAGCATAGAACAGAACAGTTTCTTACCCTCTAGTTCGTTCCATGATACATTTTTTCTTGAACAAGCAGCAATTATTATTATTATTATTATTATTATTATTATTATTATTATTATTATTATTATTATTATTATTATTATTATTATTATTATTATTATTACTGTATTATTCGTCATGAAGATTATGCAGAGGACACAGACCTTGACAATAGCAGTTCTAAGAATCGAGTTAACATCAGATGATGGATTTAATGCATTGGAGGTAAGATTGATTTTGAATTTTTATTAAAGTACAGTAACACACGCTTTAATTACAGTACTGTAATACAATTACTGTATACAGTATTCAGTTCAATAGTAACAAAAAAAGTTCCCTTATTTCAACTTTGCGCTTTGTTGAACAAAGCAATGAATCTACACCAGCTGATGTATAGTTGATTAAACGGTGGCGCGACATAGCTGAACGACAGTGCTGCACCAAGAAAATTCAGAAGAAAATCACTGATTTTATACAATTAGTGACATTATGTAAATATTTTAATGTTAATATACAGTATGCACCTTTGCTTAACGAGTTTATGTATTTTATTTCGACAATTAACTTCCAAAAATATTTACCATGTGGTCATCCGAAAAAGCGCATCAACCGAAGTCGCACCGCCCCCTTTATTTCGGATAAACGGGGTTCTACTGTATTTTGAACAAATATGTCACCCAAATCACACCTAAAATGTGTGTTAGGTAGGTTCAGCTCAGAGCATGTACATGTTCAACTGCGCAATTTCCATTTAGGGGCAGTAAAATCCGCTGGACCCACGCCCCTTCAGCACAGATCATAAATATTTATACACACACAATGAAAATATTGAAAGAATGTCAAGATTAACACAATCATCTATTTTAAAATGCTAATAGGATATACTAAATTTGATTCACAGTTACAGTTGTTCATTATTGTGAGCTCTCAACTAGGATAGTGGTTCCACCCACAATTCAACGTTGTAAAAATATCATTTTAGAGCAACAGTACATGTACAGCTTATGTCTGTTTCTTCTATATTTCTGTCTATATGGTTCGTCTTTCGCTGTACCTTGCTTCCCTCGTTTTAATATTCATCTTACTAATTCTTCATTTTCATTCCAGATTTCATATCACAGAACATGACTCGACGGCAATTCATTTATACTCAATGGTCTGGCTGGCATTTAAATGAATTTAATCTACATTTTAAAACTCCGACATTCTAGAAGTTCTTGTACGAAGCGGAACAACAACTTTCATGAAGTAAATGTAAATATTTTTATATGAAACGAATTTTAAGGAACGGAAGAAACTTTAAATTAATATTAATTAATCATCATTGTCATTTATTATCTAGAAGAGCTGACGTCTTCGTACTACATCAAACGCTTCTAGAATCTGGTGATGTTTCAGCATCCACCTTTTTGCAATTTTCAATCCATTAATTTTAAGTTGAAGTTATTTGTAGACAGCTGAAGATGGCATAACGCAGCCAAAACATGTCATCTTGTTCTGATATGATGTTTTTTTAGAACGCTGAATTGTAAATAAGCTTAAAGCTATTGACTAGGTGGAGCCAATAGAGCAGTTTTCCAACTTATATGACAAAACTGTCAATACAGATCCAAAGCTCTCATGGACTGAGGCCTCTTCTGCAAAAATCACAAACATTCATAAGCAAACAAGTTAAAATATTACAAAAATGTCCACATTAACAGAATATTGTACAGGATGACCCAAAAATCTGCTAACATTTGACAAGGCAGTACTTCATGGAGTATCGGAGGTAGAGAGGTAATAATTGACGCCCACGATTGGCATAACATGAGGTTTTATTGACACCAAAATAAAGCTTCATTAACCATGCCTTTTCTGGTAACGTCAACATGCTGTGATTGGAGGTGAATATGACGCCCTCCCTCATGACAGGACCTTTAATACTCATGCAGCATCATTCACGTGTTGCTGACCACCGCCATCTGTTGGCCTGTTTGTGCACTCATTGTTGGTGTCAATAAAACCCCATGTCATGCGAATCATGCCGATATTCCGTGAAGTATTACCTGGTCAAATGTTAAAGTGTTTTGGGTCACAAGTCTAGACAGAGAGATTTATTAAAGAAATAATAAATTGTCCATCCTCCAATGAGGGAGACCGTTTACATCTAGAATGTAGTTACAGTTTCGATAGTACTTAAAAACATCAAAAGGTGTAAATTTATAATTATTAATGTTGTTTTTTGTCTTCTCTCTCAGGTAGAGATGTAGAGTCCCTCAGAAACTGTATTTCTATTTCACAGGAAGTAACTTGCAAGTTTTGTAATAAGGTCAATGGCTGACTAGAAATGTGCCTCTTGTTCTGAATATCAGGCCTCTGAACGATCGATGGGTATTTTGTACTTTGCTGACAGGTAAGGCAAGCATGGTGCATGGTCCCCATCCTGAGCCTGATTTGAGTCTCTTTCAGAGCGAAAGGTGGGATCTACTGTATTTCTGCTGATGGCTATGATGTCAGCGGTCCGATTAGGGTCTTTGGTGTAGATGCAGTGAATCTCCTATACATGCTGTCTCAAAGCTTGAGCAATCAATGTTCTTACATGCTGGTAGTGATGTTTGCGCATTAGCTCAATGCTCCGGCAGAATCCCAGCACATGTTGAAGAGTTTCTCCTCAGAGGGAAGGTGTCCCGTGCACAGCTATCAATAAATGAAGAATATCTGCTCTTGGTGAACAAAACATAATCAGTTACTGTTGTGTGCATCTGCTGTTAGGTAGATACCAACACCTTTATTTTATGGAGAACTGGCTCGTCTCTGACTGATGACCTTTTTCCTTCAATAGCACTCATTGGGTCCTGATTTACTGACTGCCAGGAAGCCTTTTGAGCAAGAATACATGCATCTGGGAGTGTACAACACGTGGGCTTGAGGCCCTTTCTGCATGAAGCGGTACAATTGGTGTCTCACTAATCACCTTGTGCTTTGGTGCTCTTTTTTTTATCTGCATTGACCTGGGTTTCATTCCAAGGGAAACAAAGCAACCTGTATTTGATGTCGTTTTAAAATAAAATTTTGTAGAATATTTTGTTACTACTTGCTAAAAGAGATGTTTGTTTGCTTCTATAGATTGCTGTGAATGGTGTCCACTGCTGGAACTTTGGACATGTTATTCCATATGAATGTATCTCAAGGCTATATATCATCGGAGATGTGAAAATCTATCACGTCTCGTTTGACAGGTGCGAGGCCAGTTGTCCTTATCCTTAAGCATCTGTATGAGCAGTTTCCCATTGCAGGAATGCATGTTAGAACTATGGGACATATTGGATGGTAATGTTGGGTTGGGGTTTCACTGGTACTTAACACAAGACTTACAAGCATGTATCTGTGCTGCCAATTTTACATCAGTTAATGCACGTCAATATGGGACAATGTGAATTCAATCATAATTCGAATTATTTCAATTTATGGAATTGCTTGTAATGTAATAATGTATCTCTGGATCATTTCATGCATAATAAAACAATGATTTCTATTCACCTATCATTTTATTGCTCTTACAATTGACAGACACCTTCCAGTAGGCTGCAAATGCATCAAGTGGATTTATATTGCTAGGGGCTACATGCCCGTGCTCTGTTTGCCCAGAATGGTGTGGGTTTGTATCCCTGTCAGGAAGTGAGAAAATTTAAGAAAGAATATTTATTCTTGTGGAGGTGTAGATGGTCGTGAGGTTCACTCAGCCTACACCAAAAATCAGTATGATGTTAATTTATGGAGCAGAAGCACTCTACCTTCCAACCAACCCAGGGAGATGACTTTGCTTTTGGATTTGTATTGCTGCGGAAGGATGTAACACGGTTGAAAGTTTGTTTGCACCAATCCTCTTAGATGTTTGTGATAGAAATGGAGCTCATGGTCTCACAGGTACACTTGTCTTAGAAACTAATGAAACAGGGATTGCCTTTCCATTATTGGTTTTTAGAGTTACTGTACATGTTCCTTCCTGACTAAACGGGACGATTCTCATATGAAACATACTTGTTTGGGTTTCGTAGAGATTTCTTGTCTGTCCTTTTGCCTTTTCACATGCACGCATAGTAGTAGAGAGCATGCAGCACATTTGGCGCGATCTTACCTTAAGACCAGCCTACCCTGTTGGAATGATAGTGCATAGGCATGGCATATCAACACTGAGGATAAAGGAAGCTTTCAGAGGGTTTCTGTTGCTTCATCCACCAAATTATTAATGAAGTATGTCATTGTTGCAGTATATCGCTGTAACAGTAAGAGCTTTATCAGCTTGGATGTGTGCAATAAACACAGGAAAAGGGAAAACAGAAGAAATAAAGATAAATACAGGTGGTGCACAAGCATATTGACCTGAGAAGAACTGCAATTCATGAGGGGAGAGAAGATCTGTGTGGAGATTGTCCTTGTTCCTATCTTTAACAGCCTGGGCAAAACGCTGACTTGTAGGACGTATTCTTCACATTTCGTCAATCTAAACTTCACCGAAGAAGGACAGACTCTTTCAGAGAACACAGAAAATAGAAATGAAACAGCCAAGGATAATATAGGAAAGAGGATACGAGTGGTGACATCTTGATTTTCTTCTTCTTTACTGGACATATCTGCGTCTTTCAATTAGGTTCTCCCAAATCTACTTGGAGTCACCTTTTCTTTCTGTAAGTTGGATTCAAGCCGTCTGCTTTGCTCAGTTCCTCCATGTCCAGTGAAACTGCTTCTTGCTGATACTAGTGAGTGTTTGCATCTCCATCACATGCACTTGTTGACTATGTTTTTAACATTTCGGTGCATCATTCAGTGCATGGAGAAGAAAAAGCCAGATGGTAAATTTATAATTTTATTGATAATAGATCCTAGATACCTTAATTTCTCTGTCACCACTAGCGAGTTTTCAAGCAAGAAAATGGTCTTAACTTTAATGAGAACTGGGTGTCAATTAAGCTGTCAAGCCAGAGGAGCCTTGCTGCTGGGGTCAGATGCTCCAGGGGAGCATAAGTTGGCGACCATGGACCGCTCAGCTGAATCCTGGCATTGCTTCCACTTACTTGGGCCAGACTCCTCACTGGCATCTATCCTATCCAACCTCCCTCGGTCAACTCTTGTTCTTTTCCTACCTCGACGGTACTGTATTAGAGCATTCAAGGCCTAGGGGTCTTTTGTTTTCTTGCCTTACTTTGACCGATACCTTCATTTTTCAAAATGTCGGCCCTACTCTGATGAGTGTTAACAGAGGATGGTTGCCCAGTTGTACTTCCCCTTAAAAAAGTAATCACTACCACCTGGAGACGGAAACTCGGCTGCTGTAGACAACATGCTCTTGTTGTACTCCTTCATCCACACAGTGAGATAGGACATGTTTCATACTGCTGTTGCGTTCTGCTCAGTCCTCTATGACGAACGTTGTGCTGTACTACTTCACTCACTGCCATGTTGGTAGAAGGTACATTTTGCTCTGGGCTGTGCCAAAAGGCAGTATCCATCAAGAAAAGGCACCAGGCATTTGTTAAGAGTAGTGCTAATTTATTTTTAAAAATATGTTATGTCTTTCACAACAGAACCAACCAATGCTAAATTTCCATTGCTATGAAGTGGTGGTAACCCTCATTTCTGGCAAAAGATTACAGAATTTCCCAGCTTTTAAGAAAGATATCTGGCAACCCTACAAGAGACCTATGAACGCCAACAATGACTGCTCATGACAGGCACAGGAGAGGCCTACCATGGAGGTTTCCTAGCACCGCCACCCACAGGCGGTAGCTAGAAGGAAACGTAAGCCAACACAGAGACTACGGAAAGAATATGGGATCTTTAAAAATATTTTCACACATTTTCACTCAAAGTAACATTGCACACATTCAGTGTATTAGCAATTAATAAAAACATTTATCACAGAGGGAATTGTTAAGAATAATATTGAGTTTTCCTTACTATCTGTATAATTTTTCCTGTTTCATCATTATCAGTTTAGTCCAACATATCCCTGAAAGCCGCCAAATAGAAGAGTTGGGAGGACTTGGGAGTAAGGAGACAGGTTGTATGTTCCAAACAGATGGCATGAAACAACACCAGTAGACAATTAAACTTGAGTGGAACTTAAAAGTAAAGTAGAAACATGAAGCTGGAATTCCATTAATAGGATGAGGAATACGTGACTGGAATAGTCTATCAAGGGAAACGTTCGATGCATTTCCAAGCTCTTCTGCCATCTGGGTGCCATCCCTAAATGCTGATCATTGATGACTGTGCGCGCAGATATTGTTTCATCTAATTCTGCATACTATCTTATTTAATGGATTTGCCACTGTGGGGGATAGACCAAGCAGAAGAAACTTGAATCTGAAAGCTGGTGGCAGCAGTGGGCAGTGAATACTGTTGATGTTGTCTATCAGTACACAGATGTAATAGGAATGGCGAATCGGATTAATGTGTTGATTCAGTAAAATTGAATATCCTCATCACTACTTCACAATCAATCACTACTGATCTGCATTTAGGGCAGTCGCCCAGGTTGCAGATTTCCTATCTGTTGTTTTCCTAGCCTTTTCCTAAATGATTTCAAAGAAATTGGAAATTTATTGAACGTCTCCCTTAGTAAGTTATTCCAATCCCTAACTCCCCTTCCTATAAATGAATATTTGCACCAGTTTGTCCTCTTGAATTCCAATTTTATCTTCATATTGTGATCTTTCCCACTTCTATAAACGTCACTCAAACTTATTCGTCTACTAATGTCATTCCACGCCATCTCTCCGCTGACAGCTGGGAACATACCACTTAGATCGAGCAGCTCTTCTTCTTTCTCTCAGTTCTTCCCAACACAAACTTTGCAACATTTTTGTAACGCTACTCTTTTGTCGGAAATCTCCCAGAACAAATCGAGCTGCTTTTCTTTGCATTGTTTCCAGTTCTTGAATCAGGTAATCCTGGTGAGGGCCCCATACACTGAGACCATACTCTAGTTGGGGTCTTACCAGAGACTTATATGCCCTCTCCTTTACATCCTTACTACAACCCCTAAACACCTTCACCAGCGGCACCTAGCGAGTTCATCTACAAGGTAGATATAAACGCACAATTTTACCAACTAATAAAGCAGAAATAACAATACTCAACTGTCTAAGAGAACGTACGACTAAGTAAATTATCATTTGCATATGTGAAGTGCTGTGCTTTTAAGGGTTAAGAGGGGACAGTTGTCAAGTTTTACAACAACTTAAAAAAAATCCCATCACTATCATCTCTCCCAGTCTGTCTGCACTGTTAGCGTGATAAGCTGCCCACGCCCAGGTTTTAACTCTTGGTAGAAATTTAAGATTAACAGGAAGGCTGAAATTAGTAAGAGGATTCAAGCTGGAAGCTGTTTCTATCATAGTATAAGAAACGTGTTATGGGAAAAAGATGTGCCAATGGAAGCAAAGAATCTATGTATAAGATGTATTATGTACCTATAACAACTTACGGAGCATACCTGAGACAAGTGGATGCACTCTCTCCTCTTCTATTCAGCATTGCACTGGAGAAGATTAGCTCTTGTACCTGCTGCCATCATTTTGGGGAGACAACATAAGGTCCTTGCATATGCAAATGATATTGTTCTTATTGGCTGCAATGAATTAGAAATTAAGCAGTTATTTTTTGAACTAAAGGAAATGACAGAAAAAAATGGTGTACGGGTAAATGATAAAAAGACACATTACATGGTTGTACAGAGACCGAATCATGAGGAAGTTGACAGATTGCCTTTGAAGATTGGGAAATATATATTTCAAAGAGCAGAGTAGTTTAAATTCCTTGGTGTATTAATCGAGGAGCAAAACCGAAGGCAGCAGGAACACCAAACTAGAATTAAGAATGCAAATAATGTATTTTACTCTATGAGCCCTAAATTAGGCTCCAAGTTTTTAACAAGGAATGAATAAATTATTATCTACAATGCAATCATTCGACCAGTACTTGTGTATGGTTCCGAGACATGGAGTATAGCCAAGAAAGAGCAGCAGCAGTTGCAAGTCTTTGAGAATAAACTTTATAGAAAAATACTTGGCCCATGGTTTGATCCTATCTCTCAAAGCTGGCAGAAAATATCTAATTATGTGATTAACACCCTCTCTCAACAACACACTATAATGGGGGTGATATAATCCAACAGACTACGCTGGGCTGGACATGTACTGAGGCTGCAGGATACCAGAGCACCAGTAGATCTATACAAGGGATCTCTCAATGGGAAAATACCTTCAGGAAGACCCCGAAGCACCTGGAAGAAGGAGATCAACAAGGCATTCCAGACCCTCCAAATTGATAACTGGGAAGAGCAGGCTCAAGATCACAAAGGATGGAATAGGATTGTGAGATCGGCACGGGAACTTCACGTCCCTCAAAAGTGAGTAAGTGAGAAATATTATGACAGAAGGAAGGATACAATAGGAAGATATCTGTGTTCAGGAAAACTTGCAGAAAAGGACCTTTGGGCGAGAGAAAGCCGGGAGTAAGGAATGTAGAATAGGGTCTGCGGGATGCGACGTGGAGTGGGAATTCTTTCCACCAAGCAGAAAGTTTTGAGTTTTAGCTTCTCAAGTGCTTGATTAGTACGGTATTTAAGTTGCGGCAGACAGGGAATCTGAATATTGTCATTTAAAGCCTCTACTTGGATTTGCACTCCCCAGATCACTACGTCATCTGCAAACAACAATATTTTCATATCTCCTCCTTTTTTTGGCTTTCTTTCCTTTAGAATTTCATCCATAACCATTATAAACATACGTGGAGACAATGCACTTCCCAGTCTTAGTCCACTTTGGTTTCTAAACAAATCTGTTCTCCCCGCCGGAGTCTGGACACAACTGGAACAATTCTTATACACTGCTTTCACTAATTCCCTTTATTGCCTTCCACATCCTTTTCTTTGCAGCTGCAAGGACATCTGTTCCCCATGTAAGGGGAAGACTAAGTAATTGCTGGCAAGAGCTCTAAAATGCCCTTGGGAGCGGCAACCCCATCGTAACAACAGCCTAAAATGAGTGCAGGTAATTATCAGCATAAAACAATATTAAAATAATAAGAACTGCAGTATCTGTCCAAGTTTCAAGCAATAAAATTAAATCTTCCTATAGGATATTAACGATATGGTACAAAACGTGTCCCTGCTGCACAAAGTGCATAAGAAAATTCATGTTGAGGAAGCAAGCACTTTAGGTAAGTAAAATAATGTAATAACAAACCATTTTGCAACAGCCCCGAAGGGTCATGACTTACCAAGCGAACACTGCTCAGTTCGAAAGCCTGCACATTTCGAGGTGTTGTATGGTCAGCAGGACGAATCCTCTCAGCCGTTATTCTTGGCTCTCTAGACTGGGGCCGCCATCTCACTGTCAGATACCTCCTCAATTGTAATCATGTAGGCTGATTAAATCTCGAACCAGCCCTCAGATCCATGTAAAAATTAATGACCTGGCTGGTAATAAAATTTGGGGCCTCTAGGTGAGAGGCAGGCAAGCTGCCCCTACACTACGGGCCGGCTAAAATTATGTAAACTAAGCAGAAAAATTGCAATCGCTCGAAATTTCTAGTATTTGTAAAACAAATACCATTTGATCACATTTTTAAAAATATTTCAATCTTGCAGTTTCCTACATTCTAAGAGGCCACACAACTTGCACTGGAAATCTCCTGGCTTTTAAGTTCAAAAATGGGATTTCTACCTCCACGCAACACTGAAAACATGTCTAGCTGATCTCGAGTTATAACTGAATACAGATAACACGCACAGACACGCATTGACTATTATAATGTACCAGGAACGCTGGTCCAAGCTAAAATCCTCGCACTTTGAACTTGAATTCCGCGCTGCGCGCCGGCTCAACAGCGAGTGACAGCATGCAGTTCATATGTGACGTAGGGCGAGTGATATAACAGCTACCCCTCCTTGTGGCTGAGAGATTGCATCAGCCAGAGAACATTCGAAATGTTCTACGCTTAATAACTTCTCTCTGAAGAATAATTAGATTATGGAAATAACATCATCGTGTTGCCCGACTTTTTATCTCCAATTCTACCAATTTTGACGTGATCCAACATAAATCAAGGGAGATATTCATTGTAATACAATTGCTGTTCTCTTCAAGATTTGAGTATATATAAGGAGGGCCATTTCTCAAGGCAAAACATGAGGACGAGCTTGGCAGTCGCAGCGAAAGGACGTATGCGCTTCCCGCTGACTCATCTCTCCTCGTCAGGCGGTCGGTACTTCCCAGTACCAGTCAGGCACCTGTACTTGTTGGAACACTTCCGAAAGTGCTTTTGCCTGAGCTGAGCACTTCTCAGTGCTCACCTTCTATTTTAGGAGATTTACTTCAGGAGGACTACGGTGGACAACAGAGAGGGCAGCCAGATGGAACCGAAGACGCCCGAAAAATGGGCGAGAGAGTTCGGGCTCATGGTCCGAAGCCTCTTCCGCTAAGTGCCACCAGCGCCGGAGAGCAACACAGAGCTGCAGACGCCAGAACCCGAGCCGGAGCTGGAGCAGGAAGCGCCGGAGATCGAGGTGAAGACGGAGCTCTACAGGGAAGGGTGCGACCCCCCTAATGGCTTTTTCTTCTTCGAGGGCTACAAAGACCCGGAGTGCGAGTCGCTGCTTGTCTACTACAGGCCGCGGCGCCCAATACCTTCTGAACGGGGGCCTAGTCCTAGGCAGGATCATCTTGACGACAATGTCCGTGGAGAGCTTTCTACCAGGAGGCCTCATCATCAGGCATCACGACCAGGAGCGGATGCGTGACGCAGAGAAGGAGCTCTCTACTCTGTTCCATGCCATCCATCTACCAGGAAGGGACGGCGTGCCAGGGGTGAACGCCGGCGCTCTCAGGAGGAGGGCCGAGATGGAGATCAGGGAGGCCACCACCCAGACGCCAAGGAGGCTAAGGCATAGGGCGATTTACACCGACCTAGTCCAAGCCACCCAGCCGGAGACCAGCGACGCCACCACGGAGGTGGAGCATGCCGCCCCTTGGCGCCACGACTGTGCGACCCAGGCTGAGCGGCTCAGCGCACTGAAGTGGACACAGACCGCTCCTCCAAGGACCACCTGCCGGAGGTGCACGCAGACGAAGGCCTGCCAGGAAGGCCTATCACTAGTCCGCAATCCAGGAAGACGCTCCCGACGGCGGACAGCAGCACACCAGTAGAGCAGGACGCCCCCTGGCGTTCGGAGCGTGCTACCTAGGCCCAGCCTGCCAGCGTGTCTGTCGAGCAGCAGACATCGACGTGCGCCCCACACGACAGGGAACGCAGTCGGGTGTCAGCACCGACCGATGCCACCGCCACCAGCCAGGAGGAGGAAGAAGACGGAAACACAGCGGGACCAGCAGGTACCCCGGGGCCACCAGGAAGGGAGGAGGGCCATCAGGACGAGGCATCTTCTCCTGCCGAGAAGAGACCCCCGGAAAGAAGACGCCGCCACAGGACCAGGAGAAGGAAGACGACGCAGGCCCGCCAGGACCGGGCCACCCAGCCGCAACCCAGGACTGCTCCCAGGACAGCAGTAGACTAAGGAGCCAATCAGGAGAGGACCTCAGCGGTTAGCGGCAGTCAGGTGCCATCCATTATCCTTGTAACCAACAATGTTTACATACTGCTGACTGAATACCTCCGCGTTTTGAAGATCCTCACATACGCACTCTCCTTGTTTACTAATTATTCCTAGAATGTCCTTCTTGGAACCGGTTTCTGCCTTAAAGTACCAAAACATACCAATCGATTTTCCACTACAATTTGTATGACTGCCAATTATGCTTGCCATCATGTTATCCTTAGCTGCCTTCTTTGCTAGATTCAATTTCCTAGTAAGTTCCTTCAATTTTTCCTTACTTCCACAGCCATTTCTAACTCTATTTCTTTCCAATATGCATCTCCTTCTTAGTCACTTTATTCTCTATTATAACAAAGTGAGTCTTTAACATTCCTTGCCACCTTTAAAGGTACAAACCTGTTTTCCCATCCCTCAAAAATTTATTTAAACCCATCCCAGAGTCTGTTTCCATTCCTATTTACCCTTTTCCACCGATCATAATTACTTTTAAAAACTGCCTCATGTCTGCTTTATCAGCCATATGGCACTGCCTAATAGTAGTGATGGGCAGTCTGAGAAGAGGTCTCGAGATTTCTCGGGATTTCTCGAGACTAACGCAGGCACTATTTCTCGCGAAAAATGTCGAGAGATCTCGAGAGCGTTGTCCCCGCATTGCGCGGCGAGCAGCGTGTCGTAGGACTACAGGTAGTGGGAGCTGAATGTTGTTTTCGCCGAGTATGCGAATAGCCAACCAAGGACCTTCTCCATTTCGTAAATACGTGTCAACAAGGGACTAGGGCGTTCATTTCTACCGAGGTCTATTTTGAAGCAGTATAACATAATTATAAAGGATACCTATTCTGGCATTGTATGCACTGGTAGGTACACGAATGAGTGGTGTAAGTACAGAACCTGACGGGTACTGCAGGTACACGTACCTGGATACTAGAGGCGTGCATTATTCGAACTCGAGACGAGGCAAGATGCGCCTTGCTGCATATGCAACCACCATTACGCATGGGTGGAATGTGTAATCTAAAATGCTACAGTTTGCTCCAATTCTTTCGACAGGTAGGTGTATATCGTTATCAGACCCCACAATCAATAACATATGATCACTCTTGTGTTTACCGATATTTTGGTGACAGGGGAAATAATTCCTTACAATAGTGATGGGCAACGCTCTCGCTCGATACTCTCGAGACTGACGTCACGGATCTCGAGACTCTCGCGAGAATCTCGAGACCGATTCTCCTGTGTTGCAATCTGTGCCACGTCCCAGTAACTGCGAGTGTAAACTTTATAGTATACCATGAGCAGTTATTGCGTGAAATAACGTTTTCATATGGAAATGTGTAAGCCGATAAATTTTGTCAAAAGCTTGGAAAAGTACTACATGTTCAGCAATGGCCCCCTTAATACCATTAACGAAAGTTAAAATAGAATGTCAATATCTTAAACTATTCACGACTTATTTGAGGACATCTTAACTGAATAACACTGCATAATTTGTGAATAACTGTAGATAGGATGTACACCTACTTGGATATTAGGGGCGTGCATTACTCGAACTTGAGACGGGAAAGATGTGCTTTGCTACGTATGCAACCCCCGTTACACATGAGTGGAACGTGTAATCTAAAATGCCCGACTTTGCTCCAATTCTTTCGGCAGGGGAGATGGGCAACGCTCTCGACACTGATTATCGTGTGCAGCGAGCTGTGCGACGTCCCAGTAACTACAAGTGTAAGCTTGATACTTATCATCAGCAATTCTCATATGGAAACGTGTGTGACGCTAAATTTTGTCAAAAGTCTAGGAAAGCACCATATGTTGAACTAGGAGCTCATTAATACCATTAACGAAAGTGAAGACAGAATGCCAGTATCTTAAACTGTTCACGAGTTATTTCAGGTGGACTTCTTAGCTGAATAACCCGTATATGTGTTAATAACTGTTATTAGGATGTAGACCTACCTGGATGCCTCACAATCGTCTGCAGGATAGCTTCTTGTGATTCAGACCGGGCCAGAGGTGTTCTGTGACTATTCCACATTTATAATAGGCCTATATGTTTTATGTGTCGGATCATCCCAGAAGTTTTTCTGCCGACGTATTTTACTTCTTTTGAATAAACAACACAGCGGGCTGTGCTATGTGGCATCTCTTCAAAATAACCGACATCCATGACTTACGTTGCATTTCGAACATCGTCTTCAAGTTGTCGCGTACAACTACAGTAGACACAATTACACATTGCACTGTCATATACCGAAGTATGTTATAATAATAATAATAATTATTATTATTATTATTATTATTAACAAATGCATCGTAAATGGGAAATATCCCGTTGGCAATTGTCACTTACAGTAGTGTAATAATAACCAGCATACTGATGTGGGCAAGTTTTCCTTCGTAAACAGGACCATAAGGGATTGGAATAAATTACCTGCAGCAGCCTTTGATAGATTCTCTTCCGATATCAAATCGTTTAACATTGTGGATGATTAGTGCTAGTGTAAAGTGAAAAAGTAAAAGCTGTAAACGACGGACACTGAATTTGTGATTTCCTGCTGGATTTAGAACATTAAACTAGTAGTATTTCTCCTAATACACTGACTGACAGAGCAAATGCAACACCAAGAAGGAGTGGTCAGAACTGTATGCCAATTGCAGGGTAGACTGACGTCACTGAGGTATGCTCATGATGTGAAATGCGCCGCTGTGCTGCGCACGTAGCGAACGATAAATGGGACACGGCGTTGGCGAATGGCCCACTTCGTACCGTGATTTCTCAGCCGACAGTCATTGTAGAACGTGTTGTCGTGAGCCACAGGACACGTGTATAGCTAAGAATGCCAGGCCGCCGTCAACGGAGGCATTTCCAGCAGACAGACGACTTTACGAGGGGTATGGTGATCGGGCTGAGAAGGGCAGGTTGGTCGCTTCGTCAAATCGCAGCCGATACCCATAGGGATGTGTCCACGGTGCAGCGCCTGTGGCGAAGATGGTTGGCGCAGGGACATGTGGCACGTGCGAGGGGTCCAGGCGCAGCCCGAGTGACGTCAGCACGCGAGGATCGGCGCATCCGCCGCCAAGCGGTGGCAGCCCCGCACGCCACGTCAACCGCCATTCTTCAGCATGTGCAAGACACCCTGGCTGTTCCAATATCGACCAGAACAATTTCCCGTCGATTGGTTGAAGGAGGCCTGCACTCCCGGCGTGCGCTCAGAAGACTACCATTGACTCCACAGCATAGACGTGCACGCCTGGCATGGTGCCGGGCTAGAGCGACTTGGATGAGGGAATGGCGGAACGTCGTGTTCTCCGATGAGTCACGCTTCTGTTCTGTCAGTGATAGTCACCGCAGACGAGTGTGGCGTCGGCGTGGAGAAAGGTCAAATCCGGCAGTAACTGTGGAGCGCCCTACCGCTAGACAACGCGGCATCATGGTTTGGGGCGCTATTGCGTATGATTCCACGTCACCTCTAGTGCGTATTCAAGGCACGTTAAATGCCCACCGCTACGTGCAGCATGTGCTGCGGCCAGTGGCACTCCCGTACCTTCAGGGGCTGCCCAATGCTCTGTTTCAGCAGGATAATGCCCGCCCACACACTGGTCGCATCTCCCAACAGGCTCTACGAGGTGTACAGATGCTTCCGTGGCCAGCGTACTCTCCGGATCTCTCACCAATCGAACACGTGTGGGATCTCATTGGACGCCGTTTGCAAACTCTGCCCCAGCCTCGTACGGACGACCAACTGTGGCAAATGGTTGACAGAGAATGGAGAACCATCCCTCAGGACACCATCCGCACTCTTATTGACTCTGTACCTCGACGTGTTTCTGCGTGCATCGCCACTCGCGGTGGTCCTACATCCTACTGAGTCGATGCCGTGCGCATTGTGTAACCTGCATATCGGTTTGAAATAAACATCAATTATTCGTCCGTGCCGTCTCTGTTTTTTCCCCAACTTTCATCCCTTTCGAACCACTCCTCCTTGGTGTTGCATTGTCACTGTCAGTCAGTGTATTTTCTCTTCAGGAATTGCTTGTTGTACTCTTGTTCTTGTAGTTGTTGGGTAGTTTTGTTTTAACTTTAACATCACTTGTAGTGTTAAGCTAGTAGTACGTTCAACCTATAGTATTGTAAGTCATAGTGTTAAGTAATGAAAAAACATAGGTTGTGTGTGAATTTCTGTATAATTATGCTGGATTTAGAAAGTTTAACTCTTAGTATTTCTTGTCGTATTTTCTTTCATTGTTGTTGTCATTATAGTTGTAGGGTAGTGACGGTTTAACCCCATGGCACTACAGCCCTGAAGATCCTTGGCCTACCAAGCGACCGCTGCTCATCCCGAAGGCCTGCAGAGTACGAGGTGCCGTGTGGTCAGCACGACGAATCCTCTCGGCCGTTATTCTTGGCTTTCTAGACCGGGGGCGCTATCTCACCGTCAGATAGCTCCTCAATTCTAATCACGTAGGCTGAGTAAACCTCGAACCAGCCCTCAGATCCAGGTAAAAGTCCCTGACCTGGCCGGGAATCGAAGCCGGGGCCTCCGAGTAAGAGGCAGGCATGCTACCCGTATACCACGGGGCTGGAAATAATGGTTTAACTTCACTTTATTATCACTTGTAATGTTCAGCTAGTAGGAAGCTCAACCTATAGTATTGTAAGCGGTGTGTTGAGCACTGGAAATACTGTATTTGTGTATGATGATGCTGGATTTAGAATGGTAAATTAGTAGTATTTCTTGTAATATTTCCTTTCCATGGAATTGCTTGTTGTACTCTAGTTGTTGTTGTTGTTGTTGTGTAATTATGCTAACTTTACATACGACGCAAATACCTTATAACATTGTAAGGAACTATTTCTTCGTCACCAAAATATCGGTAAACACAAGCAGTGGTTATAATATGATATTGAATGTGGGGTCTGATATCTATGTACCCCTACCTGTTGAAAGAATTGGAACAAACTGAAGCATTTTAGATTACACATTCCACTCATGCGTAATGGTGGTTGCATATGCAGCAAGGCGCATCCTGCCTCGTCTCGAGTTCGAATAATGCACGCCTCTATTATCCAGGTACGCGTTCCTACAGTAGCCGTCAACTTCTGTACTTAAACCACTCATTCGTGTACCTACCAGTGCATACAATGTCAGAATGCGTATCCTTCACAATTATATCATACTGCGTCAAAATAGACCTCGGTAGAATTTAACGCCTTAGTCGCTTGTTGACACGTATTTACGAAATGTAGAAGGCCCGTGGTTGGCTATTCGCATACTTGGCACAAACAACGTTCAGCTCCGACTACCTGTAGGCCTACGACACGCTGCTCGCCGCACAATGCGGGGCAACGCTCTCGAGATCTCTCGAAATTACTCGCGAGAAACAGTGCGTGCGCTAGTCTCGAGACATCCCGAGAAAAATCGAGACTTAGGGGCCGTATTCAGAGACATCACTTCAACTTAACTTTCACTTGCATCTTACTTTCACGTGTAGGAAAGCCTGAGTTGGTATTCAGAGGTCAAACTTAACTTACACTTAAGTGTTAACTTAGCCAAAAGTTAGTGAGATTCAAGACAGCTGAAGACCAACCTTACACATCACTTTCTTGCTATAGCTTGCCTAAATAACATCTGTTCAGTACGATTAGGATTGAAATGGATTTCGAAGACGATGATTTCCAAGAATTCATGGATTACGTTTACGAAGATAATTTGCTGGTACCACGGAATATATGTGAGAAATGGTGTAAATCCCTTCGATACTCTCACAGATCGTGAATTCAAAATACGATATAGATTCTCTAAAGAATGTGTAAATAACATTATAATGCCGCTGGTGATGCCTGAACATGTTGGATATCATAACAGCGGAAGACTGCCATTGCCAGAACCTATCAAATTATTGACTGCTCTAAGATTTCATGCAACTGGCAGTATGCAGGAAAGTAACACTTATTATTACTACAAATATTCAATAAGTAAGGTGGTGGTGGTGTGGTGATTATTGTTTGAAGAGCAATTAAGATTTTTTTTTTGTATTTGGTCCCTAATTATTATTACCGTAGACGTTTTGAAGTACACATAGACAACCATAACCTCTCAATCCTACTTTAGTTTTACTCGCACATTCCATGATGTACATAGCGACAACGTACACCTCGCTGTGGGTGGTAGAATTGCACATACGGTATCACCTGCCTGTCGTAAGAGGTAACTAAAGGGGATCCCAGGGCTCTTAGGACCGTCGATTGGCGACCACGGGACCTTTAGGTGGGTACTGACATGGCTTCCACTTACTTGTACCAAGCTCCTCACTCTATCTGACCTCCCTTGGTCAACTCTCGTTCTTTTCTGGTCCCGACGGTGTTAGGTATGGGAGGCCAAGAGAATATTCGATTTTAATGCCTTTCGTGGCCCTTGTCTTTTTTCGGTCGATATCTTCACTTTTCGAAGTGCTGTATCCCTTCCATTTTCCCCTCTGATTAATGTTAACATGGTTGTGGGTTACTGTAGTCACGTCCTAGTTCGTGAACCATGGGCAACGGCTGAGTGGCCTAGTAAGTGGTCCTGAGAGTCGGGATACCAGTTGCTATGGAATGGGAGTGGGCATCTTGGACATATTCTGAGTCGTGGCCCTCCTTGTGCTCAGGCGGCTAGGACTATACAATTCACCGGTGGTCCATAACCCGTTAGAGGAGAGATCCTCACTTGGACTATGTGCAAGTAGGGTAGCATCCTGCTTCCTGAATTTACCGAGCTCAGAACACTTTAAGCAAGCCTCGGACCTATGGGAGTAATGGGAGTCCCACTCCCATTTGACAGGCGAGGGACTCCTTGGAAACAACTTGGCGAACGAAATGGAATTCGATGGGGAGCTATCAATATTAATGGGGCTTATGGAAGAAAGAAGGTAGAACTGGCTGAGTCAGCAAAGAGGATGCATCTGGATGTGCTAGGAGTAAGTGATATTCGGGTAAGGGGAGATAATGAGGAAGAGATAGGAGATTATAAAGTGTACTTGACGGGTGTTAGAAAGGGAAGGGCAGAGTCTGGGGTAGGGCTCTTTATCAGGAATACCATTGCACGGAACATAGTTTCTGTTAGGCACGTAAATGAGCGAATGATGTGGGTAGATTTGTCAGTTGGAGGAATTACGACAAAAATTGTGTCCGTGTATTCACCATGTGAGGGTGCAGATGAGGATGAAGTTGACAAGTTTTATGAAGCATTGAGTGACATCGTGGTCAGGGTCAACAGCAAGGATAGAATAGTGCTAATGGGCGATTTCAATGCGAGAGTTGGGAATAGAACTGAAGGATACGAAAGGGTGATTGGTAAATGTGGGGAAGATATGGAAGCTAATGGGAATGGGAAGCGTTTGCTGGACTTCTGTGCTAGTATGGGTTTAGCTGTTACGAATACATTCTTCAAGCATAAGGCTATTCACCGCTACAAATGGGAGGCTAGGTACCAGATCCATAATAGACTATATCTCAACAGACTTTGAATTCAGGAAATCTGTTAGTAATGTACGAGTTTTTCGCGGATTTTTCGATGATACAGACCACTATCTGATATGTAGTGAAGTAAGTATCTCTAGGCCTAGGGTAGAGAAAGTGAAATGTGTCTGCAAACGAATAAGGGTAGAAAATCTCCAGGACGAGGAAATTAGACAGAAGTACATGGATATGATTAGTGAAAAGTTTCGAACAGTAGACAGTAAGCAGGTTCAGGATATAGAAAGTGAATGGGTGGCACACAGGGATGCTGTAGTAGAAACAGCAAGGGAATGCCTAGGAACAACTGTGTGTAAAGATGGGAAAAGGCGAACATCTTGGTGAAATGATGAAGTGAGAGCAGCCTGTAAACGTAAAAAGAAGGCTTATCAGAAATGGCTCCAAACAAGGGCCGGGCAGACAGGGATTGGTACGTAGATGAAAGAAACAGAGCGAAACAAATAGTTGTTGAATCCAAAAAGAAGTCATGGGAAGATTTTGGTAATAACCTGGAAAGGCTAGGTCAAGCAGCAGGGAAACCTTTCTGGACAGTAATAAAGAATCTTAGGAAGGGAGGGAAAAAGAAAATGAACAGTGTTTTGAGTAATTCAGGTGAACTCATAATAGATCCCAGGGAATCACTGGAGAGGTGGAGGGAATATTTTGAACATCTTCTCAATGTAAAAGGAATTCATCATGGTGGTGTTGCAAACAGCCAAGCTCATGGGGAGGAGGAAAATGATGTTGGTGAAACTATGCTTGAGGAAGTGGAAAGGATGGTAAATAAATTCCATTGTCATAAGGCAGCAGGAATAGATGAAATTAGACCTGAAATGGTGAAGTATAGTGGGAAGGCAGGGATGAAATGGCTTCATAGAGTAGTAAAATTAGCGTGGAGTGTTGGTAAGGTACCTTCAGATTGGACAAAAGCAGTAATTGCACCTGTCTATAAGCAAGGGAACAGGAAGGATTGCAACAACTATCGAGGTATCTCATTGATTAGTATACCAGGCAAAGTATTCACTGGCATCTAGGAAGGGAGGGTGCGATCAGTCATTGAGAGGAAGTTGGATGAAACCCAGTGTGGTTTCAGACCACAGAGAGGCTGTCAGGATCAGATTTTCAGTATGCGCCAGGTAATTGAAAAATGCTACGAGAGGAATAGGCAGTTGTGTTTATGTTTCGTAGATCTAGAGAAAGCATATGACAGGGTACCGACGGAAAAGATGTTCGCCATACTGGGGGACTATGGAATTAAAGGTAGATTATTAAAATCAATCAAAGGCATTTATGTTGGCAATTGGGCTTCAGTGAGAATTGATGGTAGAATGAGTTCTTGGTTCAGGGTACTTACAGGAGTTAGACAAGGCTGTAATCTTTCACCTTTGCTGTTCGTAGTTTACATGGATCATCTGCTGAAAGGTATAAAATGGCAGGGAGGGATTCAGTTTGGTGGAAATGTAGTGAGCAGATTGACCTATGCTGACGACTTGGTCTTAATGGCAGACTGTGCCGAAAGCCTGCAGTGTAATATCTTGGAACTTGAAAATAGGTGCAATGAGTATGGTATGAAAATTAGCCTCTCGAAGACTAAACTGATGTCAGTAGGTAAGAAATTCAACAGAATTGAATGTCAGATTGGTGATACAAAGCTAGAACAGGTCGATAATTTCAAGTATTTAGGTTGTGTATTCTCCCAGGATGGTAATATAGTAAGTGAGATTGAATCAAGGTGTAGTAAAGCTAATGCAGTGAGCTCGCAGTTGCGATCAGCAGTATTCTGTGAGAAGGAAGTCAGCTCCCAGACGAAACTATCTTTACATCGGTCTGTTTTCAGACCAACTTTGCTTTATGATAGCGAAAGCTGGGTGGACTCAGGATATCTTATTCATAAGTTAGAAGTAACAGACATGAAGGTAGCAAGAATGATTGTTGGTACAAACAGGTGGGAACAGTGGCATGAGGGTACTCAGAATGAGGAGATAAAGGCTAATTTAGGATTGAACTCGATGGATGAAGCTGTACGCATACACCGGCTTCGGTGGTGGGGTCATGTGAGGCGAATGGTGGAGGATAGGTTACCTAGGAGAATAATGGAATCTGTTATGGAGGGTAAGAGAAGTAGAGGTAGACCAAGACGACGATGGTTAGACTCGGTTTCTAATGATTTAAAGATAAGAGGTATAGAACTAAATGTGGCCACAACACTAGTTGCAAATCGAGGATTGTGGCGACGTTTAGTAAATTCTCAGAGGCTTGCAGACTGAACGCTGAAAGGCATAACAGTCTATAATGATAATGTATGTATGTATGTATATATGTATATATGTATGTATGTATGAATTTGAGTTTTTAAATTCACAAATCACACACTTCACTAATTTAATTACCAGTCTATTAGTAGATAATTGAGAACTATTTTTGGAGTACACTCCTGCCAATAATTATAATATAAATATTGCTATTTATCACCATCTACTGTGTTTAGAAGACCCATGATTGATCACTAAGGTTCAGATTTACGTAACAGTAATTTTATTGCAATGTCTTGCTCTTCTGTGGCTGTGGGCTTTGCGATGGATAACGACATCTTTTTATGAGGTATCTTGGTTGGCTTAAATCTTTCTGAGGTTCAAATTTAGATTTTTTGCTGGTGAAACTGGAGGTAGTGAAGATGCAGATTTGCGGGCCTGAATGGTTGGCAATAAATTTTGCAGACGTTTGTCAATAATGTCGAAGTCTTCATCGGATTCAGCCTCATCTAGGATGTGGCTGAATTTATCCAGTAACATTTCTCGCCTCTTCGCTTTACTGTCACATGCCTTTGCTGATCCAGGGCATTGTAGTTCTTGGATCATTGCAGGTTGTTTTTGATCTGTAGTGGATGCCTCGTGGATGATTAAATTATTGTCTGTAGATTCAGCTGCACTCGAAGGCTCTCTACTTGCTATTCTGCATACCAAATGAATGTGTTTACACATGTTGAACTTGATTGATGAATCTGCACAGCTGCAAGTAAATGCGTGGAGGCATGTCTCGCATTCAGTACAAAGCAATTCGCACTTGCACAAGCTTTCACTCATTCGCCTTATTTCGTAGAGTTCGTTGGAATGTTTTGACTGCACTATCCACACATTATTGTCATATATTGCATCTTCAGGGTCGAGCTGAAATGACGATTTGTGGCGTTGTCTTATGGCCGAAAGCTTTGAGGTCACTTTACCTTTATTCAGATGAATAAGTCTATCATAGAGTTTATCCCTTAGATACCTCATTAGAGCATGGATGGCAATATCTAAACGTTTGGGCTTGTTTCCCTTTAGATATATATGTTTGATCACTCCATGCATTCTCTCCAAGTGCATGTTTGTATTGAGACCTGAGTGTTGACGATAACAATACTCCCAGCTTGGAGCAGATGCCAGATAATGATTTTCAAAATATATACCAAATTCTAAGGTGTCTGGGTCTTCTTTCAGAAGACGTAGAGACTCGTCAAACATCTTTCGAAAGGCCTCTTCATCTCTCTCCTGCATTAACGTTCTAATGGTTTTATAGATTTTGGCTTGTTTTTCACGTCCTTTAATCTTGTAGAGATTTCTCCTCCAAACTCGATCTACATGCCATGGGCAGAACAGTCGATGTTGAGGTGGTTTCAAAACTTTCAACCAGGCATTATGAAATACTTCTGCCATATCAGACATAAGTACATTTGGTTGAAGTGGAGCACGGAGAGTATCCAGAACAACTGTTAAGAAGATCTCCATAATCGGAAGATCTCCTCTGTTCGAAAACATGAACGAGCAAGGAAAGCCTTGAAATAACTCGTCCGACGAAAGAAGAGTTGTCAGTTCAAATCCGTAAGAATTAAGCCCATGTGTGCTGTCCATGAAAATACAATTATTTCCATAATCGCGTAACATTTCAATCTGCGCCTCATTCATTACAATTAAGACAAAGTCTTCTTCGCGCAGCTGTGGATGGGCTTCCAAACTAACTCCCTGAGGTTTGTAGAATCGGACTACAGAATCTATTTCTTGCATTTCTTTCACCCAAGAGTCCACACTCGTGCTGTCATTCGCATGTCTAACTGCCTCGGCTTTTAAGTTATAATCTCTCGCTATGTTGTGAAGATCTTTATTTGATATTAATTCGCTGCTTTTAATTGAAGACCTAACAGAGTCTAAAATGCAGTCAAAGGGAATCTGCAGTGATATTTTCCTTGCAATTTCGTCCCTTTCTGATTTTGAAAGTCTTAACCGGCCTAACTCAGCCTGATGACCTACATGCGTTTTGCAGAATGAAACCTCAACTTTGCCAGAAGGATGACATGTGACATCCATGCCAGCTGGGCAGTATCCATCAACTTTGTTACTTCCCAATATTTTCTGGTGGCGCTCGTTTCGCCCTCTTGATTTATAAACACCATTACGATGACAGTGAAATGACAATTTTGAGCAGTTATCTGTATTTCTAACCCAACGTCACCTGCTGCATACAAACTCGCATAGATTATCTTTTTCGACCTTAGATTTCCAGTTATAGAAATCACTCTCACTAGAAAATTCCACAGTTTCATTAACTACGTCTATATCATGTTGCGACGAGTAATGCCGAAGCATCTCGCTTCGTGATGCACAGTCATATTTACATAATGGGGAAAGTATTTTTGACTCAAATTTTGCGGAAACCTTTTCATGCATGCTGAATATATGCCGCTTAAGATTGTCACGTCTTGCAGTGGAGAAATCACACAAGTTGCACTTAAAACTCTCATTTTGGTTGCCACGGTGTTTGGTACTGATGTGCCTCATTAAGTTTTTATGTACACTAAATGACTCGCTGCAGAAATTACAATTATACCTATCCATTATTGCAAGATAAATTACGACTATCCACCCGTTCAGTAATAATATCTTCAACTGAATACGACACTTATAAATCGCAGGAAAACTTTAAAATGCCTAGAGGACCTGAACACAAACACAAGATAATTACGCATATCCACCCCTTCAGTAATAATACCTTCAACTGACTACGGCACTTATAAATCACAGGAAAACTTTAAAATGCCTAGAGGACCTGAAGACAAACACAAGATAATTACGACTATCCACCCGTTCAGTAATAATATCTTCAAATGACTACGACACTTATAAATCACAGGAAAACTTTAAAATGCCTAGAAGACCTGAACACAAACACAAGATAATTACGACTATCCACCCGTTCAGTAATAATATCTTCAACTGACTACGACACTTATAAATCACAGGAAAACTTTAAAATGCCTAGAGGACCTGAAGACAAACACAAGATAATTACGACTATCCACCCGTTCAGTAATAATATCTTCAACTGACTACGACACTTATAAATCACAGGAAAACTTTAAAATGCCTAGAGGACCTGAACACAAACACAAGACAATTACGACTATCCACCCGTTCAGTAATAATATCTTCAACTGACTACGACACTTATAAATCACAGGAAAACTTTAAAATGCCTAGAGGACCTGAACACAAACACAAGATAATTACGCATATCCACCCCTTCAGTAATAATATCTTCAACTGACTACGACACTCTTATAAATCACAGGAAAACTTTAAAATGCCTAGAGGACCTGAAGACAAACACAAGATAATTACGACTATCCACCCGTTCAGTAATAATATCTTCAACTGACTACGACACTTATAAATCACAGGAAAACTTTAAAATGCCTAGAGGACCTGAAGACAAACACAAGATAATTACGCCTATCCACCCCTTCAATAATAATACCTTCAACTGACTACGACACTTATAAATCACAGGAAAACTTTAAAATGCCTAGAGGACCTGAAGACAAACACAAGATAATTACGCCTATCCACCCCTTCAATAATAATACCTTCAACTGACTACGACACTTATAAATCACAGGAAAACTTTAAAATGCCTAGAGGACCTGAAGACAAACACAAGATAATTACGCCTATCCACCCCTTCAGTAATAATATCTTCAACTGACTACGACACTTATAAATCACAGGAAAACTTTAAAATCCCTAGAGGACCTGAAGACAAACACAAGATAATTACGCCTATCCACCCCTTCAGTAATAATCTCTTCAACTGACTACGACACTTATAAATCACAGGAAAACTTTAAAATGCCTAGAGGACCTGAAGACAAACACAAGATAATTACGCCTATCCACCCCTTCAATAATAATACCTTCAACTGACTACGACACTTATAAATCACAGGAAAACTTTAAAATGCCTAGAGGACCTGAAGACAAACACAAGATAATTACGACTATCCACCCCTTCAGTAATAATCTCTTCAACTGACTACGACACTTATAAATCACAGGAAAACTTTAAAATGCCTAGAGGACCTGAAGACAAACACAAGATAATTACGACTATCCACCCCTTCAGTAATAATACCTTCAACTGACTACGACACTTATAAATCACAGGAAAACTTTAAAATGCCTAGAGGACCTGAAGACAAACACAAGATAATTACGCCTATCCACCCCTTCAGTAATAATACCTTCAACTGACTACGACACTTATAAATCACAGGAAAACTTTAAAATGCCTAGAGGACCTGAAGACAAACACAAGATAATTACGCCTATCCACCCCTTCAATAATAATACCTTCAACTGACTACGGCACTTATAAATCACAGGAAAACTTTAAAATGCCTAGAGGACCTGAAGACAAACACAAGATAATTACGACTATCCACCCCTTCAGTAATAATACCTTCAACTGACTACGACACTCTTATAAATCACAGGAAAACTTTAAAATGCCTAGAGGACCTGAACACAAACACAAGATAATTACGCCTATCCACCCCTTCAATAATAATACCTTCAACTGACTACGACACTTATAAATCACAGGAAAACTTTAAAATGCCTAGAGGACCTGAAGACAAACACAAGATAATTACGCCTATCCACCCCTTCAATAATAATACCTTCAACTGACTACGGCACTTATAAATCACAGGAAAACTTTAAAATGCCTAGAGGATCTGAAGACAAACACAAGATAATTACGCCTATCCACCCCTTCAGTAATAATACCTTCAACTGACTACGACACTTATAAATCACAGGAAAACTTTAAAATGCCTAGAGGACCTGAAGACAAACACAAGATAATTACGCCTATCCACCCCTTCAGTAATAATACCTTCAACTGACTACGACACTTATAAATCACAGGAAAACTTTAAAATGCCTAGAGGACCTGAAGACAAACACAAGATAATTACGCCTATCCACCCCTTCAGTAATAATATCTTCAACTGACTACGACACTTATAAATCACAGGAAAACTTTAAAATGCCTAGAGGACCTGAAGACAAACACAAGATAATTACGCCTATCCACCCCTTCAGTAATAATATCTTCAACTGACTACGACACTTTTAGATGATGACGATGCTTGTTGTTTAAAGGGGCCTAACATCGAGGTCATCGGCACCCGGCACCCTTAATCACAGGAAAACTTTAATAAAGCCTAGAAAACATGAATACAGACACACCACAACTGTGCGTGAACCTTCTCCCGCGCGTTACTTCGCAGTGGCGCCTTATGCTAGCCAAGTCTAGCCTGGTTCATGTTGTACCGAAGAGAGCTAAAACAATCCCAGTGGCTCCACGCACTGTGTGATGTACCGAAGAGAGCTGAAACGTTCCGAGCGGCTCCACACGCCGTGTTCTCGAGACAAAAGTGTCACTCCCACTTGTATGTGTAAATTGTAGAGATGTGTTCATTTATAAAGAATTAAATGTTTTAATTAAATATTATCTGAATGAAGAAAATGAAAAAAGGAATGGGAATTGAGATAGAAACATTAAAGCAAAGAAGATCATGCATATGTAAATAATTGCATAAAAAATATTTGGCTCGACGAAGATGAATCATTCAGGACATTGTTTTATATATAGAGTTATTCAGCTGAATGTACATATGTGTGAGACTAACACATCACAGTTTGCAGAGTTCTTTAAAGTACTTTCAGTAATCACACTTACTGTACATTTTTGTGGTGTCTGTATGTTCAAAGATATTGGTACAAAGGTGTTTCTTTTTTAAAATAATGTAACATATTTAATATCGTCATAGATAACAGGTAAATGAAAAAGATATTTGCGACAGGTTTCCTTCCCTATCCGAATTCACTGAAACTACATCTTGCGCACCAGAACATTAGTGCTCCGGGTCACCACTTGTATCGCAAACATCTACACGCAGAATGACTGTCGCTGGGGTAATGTTGATTATTACATAATCTGCAGATTTCATTCTACAAAACTTTTAAGGTATTTATTTACATTTTTCTTTTGGGTTTGTCATAGTTATTGTGATCTTGCGTTCTGAGATTCTATTGTGCAGACCCCTATCTTTTTGGTCGCTGCAGACCTCGTGTTTTAATTTACATATTGCTTGTTCCGTGTGTATCTTTACTATATGCGAGAGTGGAGATTGACACCGAACTGTGTAAATTATGTGTGTACCTGTGACCTTGATTTGAGACCCTGTTTAATTCTCTTCGAGTCTACGACTGGCTGAGCTTGTAATACCAATATAAATGGTCCATTATTGGACATTATACATTTTTATATGTTTTGACGCTAATGATACACATCTCATGTTCACGAAAAGAGAGGTGATATGAGTATGGAATGTATCATGCGTTATATGTGTGTGGATCACTATTGTATTTGGGGTGAGCCTGGGTTGCTGCGCGGCCATCCGACATTGTGATATGTGTATCTTGTTCAAGCTCACAAGCCTGTGGTTTTATTTGTCATGCAGTGCGAGCATTCTCGTATCCTAGCTTGACCCCTATACTTATTTAGATTTGCTCATATTGGTCTCTAGGTTGTGTGTGCGTGTGAGTGTGTGCATTGATGGATGAGATTTGTGTTGGTTTCCGCATCTCGTGAATATTATTTTTGTGCCTTCCTTATTTTCTTTATTGCATTTCTTTTCAGCTTATTTAAAAAATATTTTCTTTCAGTTAACATGTTTCATTGTTTGAGATATTGATTGATCTCGGTAACTATGGCGACCTATCATTTTCCTAGTTTTTTTCTTGTTTTGTTTTTTCCGGCCGGGGTTTTGCTTCTCGGTGCCTTTCTGACAGCTAGGAATGTGAGTCTCAATGGAGCTATTGTTATAGTGGCCTGCATCTTTTGAATGGACATGGCTGTTGAAGCCTATCATTGCTGTATACTCCATTGTGCAACTTTCTGAGTTATATGTGTTCTTTTGCAGCTGTTCTACTTTTCACAGAGAGAAAGGGGGTGCTTCCTATTTTGACTCACTGTTTCGTGAAAAAGTTTGTTTTATTGATGTAATTCTCACCCATCGCAACGCTTCCATGACAACTCTGTTAGTGTTTGTAAAAGATAATTTTTTCTGAATTGAAAGGAAATTGACTATGCACATGTTATTCCTTGGGCAGAATATGTAAATTATTTGTTATTTGTATCCCCAGCTTTTGTTCATTGACTCATTTCATTTCATTTTTATGTTAATAAACCCTTTTATTGGATCAATTTTCTTTTATTGGTGGTTATGTCTCTATCATTTCCTCCCTGTAATTTAAGAGGCACGAGTTCAGATCCAGGCAGTTTTCAGCCTGTTCCTGTAGAGTCCACAAGGTAAGTATTCGTGCTGTGGTGAGTGGGTTGGCGGACCTCTCATGGACGGCGTGATCGGGCGGTGCACAAGGCTGCCAACTTGTCTACTTGGGAACTAAGACAAGCAGAGAATTATGTTTTTGCTTTTTCTTGCCGTACAGAGATTATCCACCGCGTCCATAGAAAAAATCCTCTCAAAGGGAGTGTGGCCCCAAAAGGGCCACTGTTCTCATACAGAGATTGCCTGGGTGTGCAAAACTAGGTTACAGTTACTAAATGACGTTTCTGTCTTGGCGTGCGGACAGTATACTCCTTTACAGGGTGTATTTACTTGTGCTTTTATTATGCGCTGGTTGATGACGGTACGTAATTCTTATCATTGCTGGGAATTATTTCACACTCCATCTTACGCTGGCCGGTAGCAATGCTACTAGCTTCTAAAGTAATGGAGAATGGTGAGTGCTGCTCTTTATTATGTAATAAAAAGTAAATGTACTTCTGGGGCGTATTGATGTGTTCCTGGACATTATCACATCTGTCCTCTGAAAGGAATTCCACGTAACATTTGCATAATTTCTACTTCCTTATAATGTTATCACGCTTGGAATACGCAGAGTATATTTTTACCCTCACCCCCCTTAATCAATCCTAATTCTTTTGCTCATTTTTCGAAGAATCAAACCACTACTTTATTTTCCTTCTGATTAGTGTTAAGAAGGGGTAATTGCCCAGTTGTACTTGTACTACTTCTTAAAATAATACTTCCAAGGGTGACTTGCCTGTGGTTAGGGGCACTCAGCTGCGAGCTTGCATTCGGAAGAGAGTGGGTTCGATCCCCACTGCTCCCAGCCCTGAAGATGTCTTACCATGGTTTCCCATTTTCACACCAGGCAAATGCTGGGACAATTCCGCTTCCTTCCCACTCTTTCCTACCCCATTGTCGCCATTAGACCTATCTGTGTCGACGCAATGTAAAGCAACTTGTAAGAAAAACAATTTATGAAGATAAATACCAGCTAATATGCTGGAAAAGGGATCCCATGCGAAGACCATCCTGTTCATAAATGGTATTCGTAAAAGAAAAGTAGTTGTTGTCAATAGCAAATTTAAGGAGTCATAAAAGAATTCTTTCGATTTTACTCAGTTTGCTATTATTATTGAGATTCAGCTATCGGCACGTCGAAATGCATGTAGGTGATATCGTGGTAATAAATGGAAAAATGAGGTAACTGCAAAATGATTAGAAGTTTTTGAATAAATTGAAGTTCTGTAGGTGGGACTGTTCCTAAAACTGATAATGGGCCTCGTGGGTACCGGTATGTTAATTTTGTGTATTTTAAGAAGTCCTCTTGCAGTTAGTAGTAGTATAATAGGACAGTTCGGCGGCCACCTCCACCTCAGGCTCCCAGAGGCCTCCTCCACCACCACCACCCGGGAGCCTTCCCAGGGGCCTCCTCCACCTCCCGCGGGAAATTTGAATTTGTAAACAAAGCCACGTGCTTTTTGACAGCTGTCATCGACAACAACGCATCGCTAACCTCACTGTGACCATCTTGACGGGCCTAAACCTCAGTAGTACCAACTTAACCTAACTAGCGCGAGATTTGAATAGGTAAACAAATCCACGTGTTTTTTGACAGCCACGTGCTTTTTGACAGACAACAACGTATCGCAAACCTCAGTGCAGCCATCTTGACACACCTAAACCTCATTGCTACCAACTTAACCTCACTACCGCGAGATTTGAATTTGTAAACAAATCCACGTGCTTTTTGACAGCTGTCATCCGTCATCTTTAAACTACAGAGCATCGTGCTGCCCTCTTTATCGCAGTAGCTGCAAATTCGTCACCTGTCATCAGCAGTGCTGCCATCTTGGCGGGTCTAAACCTTAGTGCTACCAACTTAACCTCACTAGCGCGAGATTTGAATAGGTAAACAAATCTGCGCGCTTTTCTGACAGCTGTCATCCGCCATCTTCAATCTATAGAGCACAGTGCTGCCCTCTTTAGCTACTTACCTTTGAAATGTGGTGGCGGATAATTTGAAAAATGCTTTTTGACAGCAGCCATCTTTGAGCACCGTGCTGCCCTCCTTAGCTACATACCTTTGAAATGTGGTGGCAGACAATTCCATGTGACAAGCAGCCATCTTTGAGCACAGTGCTGCCCTCTTTGTGGTGGCGGGAAATTCCACGTGCTCTTGTTTGGAAACAAACTCACGGGCTTTTTTCTGACAGCAGTCATCCGCCATCTTGCATCACAAACCTCAGTGCTGCACTCTCTAGCTAGATACCTTTGAAATGTGGTGGCGGCAATTTGAAAAATTCTACATTCTCTTGTTTGGAAACAAAGCTATGCGCTTTTTTGACAGCTATCATCCGTCATCTTTAATCCAGAGAGCACCGTGCTGCCCTCTTTAGCTACTTACCTTTGAAATGTGGTGGCGGCAAATTCTACGCGCTCTTGTTTGGAAACAAACCCATGTGCTTTTCTGACAGTTGTCAACCGCCATCTTTAATCCAGAGACAACAGTGCTGCACTCTTTAGTTGAAATGTGGTGGCAGCAAATTCCACGTGCTCTTGTTTGGAAACAAATTCTACGTGCTCTTCAGCTGTCATCCACCATCTTTAATCAAGAGAGCACCGTGCTGCCCTCTTTGTGGTGGCGGATAATTTGAAAATTTCTTTTTGACAAGCAGCCATCTTTAATCCAGAGAGAACAGTGCTGCACTCTTTAGCTACTTACCTTTGAGGCGGTTAATTTGAAAAATTATATTTGACAAGCTGCCATCTTTAATGAAAAGAGCATCGTGCTGCTATCTTGCGGGTAATTTTTACGTCACAGCTGTCATCCACCATCTTGCATTGCTAACCTTAGTGCTGCCCTCTTTAGCCACTTACTTTTGAGGCGGACTATTTGAAAAAAAATCTATTTGAGTGACAAGCTGTCATCCGCCATCTTGCATCGCAAACCTCAGTTCTGCACTCTTTAGTTGAAATGTGGTAGCAGATATTTTGAATAATTCTTTTTGACAAGCAGCCATCTTTAAACTACAGAACACCGTGCTGCTATCTTGCGGGCAATTCCACCTGCTGCCATCCACCATCTTTAATCAACAGAACACCGTGCTGCTATCTTTATCGTAGTAGCAACCAATTTAAATTCTAGATGCTTTTCTAACAGCTGTCATCCGCCATCTTGCATCGCAAACCTCAGTGCTGCACTCTTTAGTTGAAATGTGGTGACGGATAATTTGAAAAATTCTTTTTGACAAGCAGCCATCTTTAATCGACAGAGCACCGTGCTGCCATCTTTAGCTACTGCCATCTTACATAGCTTACCTCGGTGCTACACTCTTTAGTTGAAATGTGGTGGCAGTAAATTCGAACAAGTTTAATCATACATCGGGGAAGCTAGAGTAAGCACGCGCTGCAGTGATGACGTCATCATGCATGTTTAGACTTGTCCGTTTTCTTAAGAGTAAGTCGGTGTAAAGGAATGTGGTGGCGGTAAATTCGAACAAGTTTAAACATGCATCATAAAAGCAAGAGTGTACACGTGCTGCAGCGATGACGTTATTGTAGGCGTGCATGTTTAAACCCGTTCGTTGACTAAAAGCTTTAGTCTTCGAGAAACAGTGATAGAGAGTGGAGTGCAAACATGACGAAAACATTAATAGTTGATGTGCAAGGCTTTAAAGTCAACGGCAACAAATTTGTGTTTAAAGAGGTGGCTGTGTTAGATTGCAGTGTGTTGTGGGCACCAAAACATGTTAGTTTAGTATTTAGCCCACCGTTCCCTTACTGTTTGCAAACAGATGAAGATAAAAAGCAGACTCAATGGATTGAAAACAATTTAGGTTTGAAGTGGGAAGAAAAAGGAATACCTTATCGTTTTCTACCTTTAATGATGAATGCACATTTGTCAAGAGCGGATCTTGTTCTTTTAAAGGGTTGTGAAAAGAAAGAATTGTTGCGTGATTATCTACCACCATCGTGTGAAATTATCGACATGCATGAATTGGGGTGTCCATCATTTAAAACTCTTCCGAAAGAGCATAGTAGAGAAACAAGTAAACAGTCTTTACAACATGTATGCATGCTCTTTGATTGGTTGTGTAGCAGTGCATGCCGGGAAGTGAACAACATATGTAAACTGCAGTGTCGAAATAACCTTAGTGTAAAAGAAACATTTGTGGAGTGAAGACATCATGTCATTTCTAACAGATACTAAGTGTAACGCAGTTGAAAAGGCGATCGTAAAGTTTTATGCATGCAAAAAGAAACTAAACACTTTTACTGAAGAAGAGTTAAATGCATTACCAAAAGCATTTTTGGTTAATGTAGCTGCGAATGCTGTAAAGAAGATTTTGGATAAGGTGCCTCGTGAGTGGACTCAAGATCCTATTTTGTCAGAGCTTCAAACGTGTAGTTTACATCATGAACACGTGAGTTTAGGTAGAAGACCTTCTGTGAGACAGTGCCGTACATGTCAACTAATTAAACTGTATCACGGACCTAAAACTAACGAGTTGTCTTCGCTTATAAACACTTATCATGGCTGTGGAGAGAGTAAACAAGGGAAAGGTGAAGAAACGTGCTGGGAAAAAGATGAGGAAGCATGTTGGGCTTGGACTCATTAATAAAGTGATTGATCTTCTTTCCTTCGTGCTTCATCTCCCCTGCGGCCCTAGAACACGTTCGCCTGACACGTAGTTACATGCTGCCTGCAAAGAGTATGTCGTGTAGCTGTTAAAATCTGCTTCGTAAAGTTATGCTGTGTGTGTGTGTGTTATTACCTAGTGCTTCAGCTGCTCAGAAGAAGATAGCAGCACTTGTTGTTGGTGCAATAAAACGAAAACTGAGAGACGAAGACAGTAAAATAAACAAAGGATAAAATGTATATATATTCCAAAATAAATATTTATTTTCAAAACATATTACAGGTGTTGTTTAATCCTACAGCATGTACTAGTGACTTAGAAGAAAGGAAACGTAGAGAATTAAAAGAAAACACACATAAGATTTAAAGTACATCCTCTTTTAATCCGTGAATTAAAGCTGTTATTAAAACCAAGCCATTTTACATACAGTTTATTCCCACGACGTCGAATAACACGTTCAACTAAATAGTGATCAGGATATTTTGTTTTCTGCAGTTCTTCGATGTAGAATCCTCCTTCAATAGGCTGTCCTCTGAGATCGCGAAGTAAATACGTAACTGGATTAGTAGGCTTAACACTTCTGAATTGAAAAATTTCAGTGCTCCAGTTAGGTGTGTATCCTTTTGCAAAGATAGACTTGTGTTTGCTGATGCAAACAAAATCACCTTCTTTAAAGCGATGGCGACGTGGATCAGCTGTTTTAATTACAAGATGAATAGCATTTATACGAGGTGTATTCTTTGTAACAAGACGTGGCTTTGTTCCGATAGTGCGATGAGGTGTATCGTTGTAGGTAGATAAAAGTCTAGGTAGCATATCAATCCAACGATATGAATCTTGTGCTGCAAATTCTCGCCACATCATTGTTTTGAGTGTAAAATTAAAGCGTTCTACAACACTTGCCTTGAGATTGCTGAACGTAGAGTAGTGTTGAATGCCAAGTAACTTGAGGTAAGAAGAAAAATCCTTGTTGTAAAACTCTTTACCTTGATCAGTTTGAAGAAGCCTTGGGCAGCGTTTCGATTCTTCAACTATATGTTTAAATGCTTCTTTAACTTGAGCTGCTGTTTTAGAACGCACGGGTTGTGCAAAAGCAAACTTCGAGTACACATCGATAACAGTAAGTAGATACTTATACCCCTTATTACTAGAGGCATATGGAATCATTTCTACTAAGTCTCCTTGCCAGAGATCATCTTTTCCTCGTGTAATAACGCGTCTGCGACAGTAGATGCGACGTGCTGGTTTATGTAACTCATGTGCGATGTTTACCTTTACAGGTGAGATCTTCTCTTGACGAGCCATTGCAAAATAATACCGGCATAACGTAGTTCTCTTTCTATTTCTAGAATTTCTGATCCGTGACCTGTGTGACCAACTCTTGCGATGCTCTTAAAAGTTGTAATCGTTCAACGAGTAAGTTTGGGTCATTCCAGTATCTTACATCCACATACGGCAACAAAGGCTTGTAGATAACACCAAGACTACGTGCAGTCGGAAACAGCTTAGAAATAAACTCACGATACTTGTAACTCTTATTCGCATTTACAGCTTCTGTTCTCTTGTAATTACGTCGTGTTGCGTCAGTAGCGAAAAGTATTGCTTTATATTTTTTAAGATCATCTTGTAAAATTATATCCTTGTCAGGTATTCGTGAGAAAAGAAGTTCTAAGAGTCCTTTCGTAGGTTTATAGGTAACACCTTTCACAATGAGTTTGTTGTTATTAATCTTAACATTTGAATTTCCTATCCGGAAACAGTCATCTTCGTAGCGAATACCGTAGGTAGTGTCAGTTTGTCCTGTAAAAGGTTTTTCTATATAAGGTGCAAAGAGAGATCCATAGGTATCTTGAATAAAAGTTCTAAACTGATTGCGATACTCGGGTGTAATCATAACCTCAGAAAAAGATGGTAGATTTTGCGTCGATGTAGTAGGTGTTTCAGCAATAACATCTGTAGTTAAAAACTCAACACGCTTAGATTGTGATGTATCATTAAGTTCTTCTTCTTCTTCCTTATCTTCCTCTTCCTCTTCTTGATCTACATCCTGCTTCTTCTCTTCCGTATCTTGTTCATGCTTTTCTTCTTCTTCATGCCTCTCTTTATCATATGATGTTTGCATAGAAGCAAAACTTGAAGTAGACTGCGGTAATGAAGTAGAATTAAAAATTTCTTTGAGTGGTGTACTTAGTTGTGTTTTTAAAAATAAATCCGTGTCTGCTTGAATACGTTTAAGCTCTTTAAATTTCCGTCGAATATTGTTTCGAGCTTGGATGATATGTTTTGTAATCTCCTTGCTAGATGTTAACATGGTGATGTTTTTTAATCAAGTAGTTATTGTAATTCTTTGTTAATGCATATAAAATGATCGAAACCCATGCGAGTAGTATAATTGGACAGTTAGGCCCCCACCGCCACCGCGGGCTCCCAGAGGCCACCTCCACCGCCACCGCAGCCAGAAACCTCCCAGAGGCCACCTCCACCGCCACCACAGCCAGAGGCCTCCCAGATGCCTCCTCCACCACCACCACAGCCAGAGGCCTCCCAGAGGTCTCCTCCACCACCCGCGGGAAATTTGAATTTGTAAACAAAGCCACGTGCTTTTTGACAGCTATCATCGACAACAACGCATCGCTAACCTCAGTACTGCCATCTTGACGGGCCTAAACCTCAGTAGTGCCAACTTAACCTAACTAGCGCGAGGTAAACAAAGCCACCCGTTTTTTGACAGCCACGTGCTTTTTGACAGACAACAACGCATCGCTAACCACAGTACTGCCATCTTGACGGGCCTAAACCTCAGTAGTACCAACTTAACCTAACTAGCGTGAGATAAACAAAGCCACGTGCTTTTTTTGACAGCTGTCATCCCCCATCTTTAAACCACAGAGCACAGTGCTGCCCTCTTTATCGCAGTAGCTGCAAATTCGTCACCTGTCATCCGCAGTGCTGCCATCTTGGCGGGCCTAAACCTTAGTGCTACAAACTTAACCTCACTAGCGTGAGATAAACAAATCCACGTGCAGCTGTCATCCGCCATCTTTAATCTATAGAGCACAGTGCTACCCTCTTTAGCTACTTACCTTTGAAATGTGGTGGCGGATAATTTGAAAAATGCTTTTTGACAGCAGCCATCTTTGAGCACCGTGCTGCCCTCTTTAGCTATATACCTTTGAAATGTGGTGGCAGGCAATTCCACATGACAGCAGCCATCTTTAATACAGAGAGCACCGTGCTGCCCTCTATGTGGTGGCGGCAATTTGAAAAATTCTACATGCTCTTGTTTGGAAACAAAATCACGCGCTTTTTTGACAACCGTCATCCGCCATCTTTAATCAACAGAGCACAGTGCTGCCCTCTTTAGCTAGATACCTTTGAAATGTGGTGGCAGCAAATTCCACGTGTTCTTGTTTGGAAACAAAGCCACGTGCTTTTTTGACAGCTGTCATCCGCCATCTTTAAACCACAGAGCACTGTCTTGCCCTCTTTATCGCAGTAGCTGCAAATTCGTCACCTGTCATCCGTAGTCCTGCCATCTTGGTGGGCCTAAACCTTAGTGCTACAAACTTAACCTCACTAGCGTGAGATAAACAAATCCACGTGTAGCTGTCATCCGCCATCTTTAATCTATAGAGCACAGTGCTACCCTCTTTAGCTACTTACCTTTGAAATGTGGTGGTGGATAATTTGAAAAATGCTTTTTGACAGCAGCCATCTTTGAGCACCGTGCTGCCCTCTTTAGCTAGATACCTTTGAAATGTGGTGGCAGGCATTTCCACATGACAGCAGCCATCTTTAATCCAGAGAGCACCGTGCTGCCCTCTATGTGGTGGCGGCAATTTGAAAAATTCTACATGCTCTTGTTTGGAAACAAACTCACGCGCTTTTTTGACAACCGTCATCCGCCATCTTTAATCAATAGAGCACAGTGCTGCCCTCTTTAGCTAGATACCTTTGAAATGTGGTGGCAGCAAATTCCACGTGCTCTTGTTTGGAAACAAAGCCACGTGCTTTTTTGACAGCTGTCATCCGCCATCTTTAATCAACAGAGCACCGTGCTGCTATCATGCGGGCAATTTCATCAGCTGTCATCCACCATCTTTAATCCACAGAACACCGTGCTGCCCTCTTTATGGCTACTACCTTAAGCATGTAGTAGCGGGCAATTTGAAAAGTTCTGTTAGCTATCATCCGCCATCTTTAATCAAGAGAGCACCGTGCTGTCATCTTTATCTAGATACCTTTGAAATGTGGTGGCGGATAATTTGAAAAATGCTTTTTGACAGCAGCCATCTTTGAGCACCGTGCTACCCTCTATGTGGTGGCGGCAAATACTACATGCTCTTGTGTGGAAACAAACCCACGCGCTTTTTTTGACAGCCATCATCCGCCATCTTTAAGCAACAGAGTACAGTGCTGCCCTCTTTGTTGTGGCGGCAAATTCCACGTGCTCTTGTTTGGAAACAAAGCCACATGCTCTTTTGACAGCTGTCACCCGCCATCTTTAACCAACAGAGCACTATGCTGCTATCATGCGGGCCATTTCGTTAGTTGTCATCCGCCATCTTTAATGAACAGAGCACCGTGCTGCCCTCATGCGGGGCAATTTCGTTAGATGTCATCCACCATCTTTAATGAACAGAGCACCGTGCTGCCCTCATGCGGGGCAATTTCGTTAGCTGTCATCCGCCATCTTTTAATGAACATAGCACCGTGCTGCCCTCATGCGGGGCAATTTCGTGAGCTGTCATCCGCCATCTTTAATCAAGAGAGCGCAGTGCCGCACTCTTTAGTTGAAATGTGGTGGCAGACAATTTGAAAAGCTGCCAAGAGAGCATCGTGTTAGCATCTTTATTCTTCGACATGTGGTGGTGGTAAATTCCACATCCGCCATCTGAGAGCACCATGCTGCGCTCTTGGATCGTAGTAGCGGGCAATTTAAAAAGAACATGTCAAGGAATACCTTTGTTCTAAAAGAAAACAAGACTACAGTTCTGAACTGCTTGCGTAAGATAGCGATTGTTATAACCTCCTTTTCCCTGCTCTGTTAAGGCATAGCTTTATCGAATACTTGAAGATTATATTACAAAAGAAGTGATTAAGAATATAATCGATACAACATATGATCAGAACATTGAATGATGTGTTTGGAGTGCACGTTCGTTCTAAGAGAATCGAACCCGAGACTGCCGGGTGAGAGGCAAGCATACTAAACCAAACCGTAGGAGCCGGCAATTCTCTTTCTATATAACAATTTCGTGTGGCTATTTCTAGCCAAGTGCAGTCTAAAAATAAATCCTAGTCTTGTTACATCAGGAAGGGTAACTGGATAAATCCTGGTCTTTCAGCGTCAGGAAGGGCAACCGGCCATACCGTGAAACGATAGTGTATGATGTAAGAGGCTAGATACTGCTTTTTAAAATCTAAGAAGAGCATCTAGCTGTAAAACCCCGATTCTCGTGTTAGAAAGGGCAACTAGTTGTAAAACAGATTCTTAATCACAGTTCTTTGACGTCAGGAAGGTAAACCGGTCGAAAACAATAGTGTATGATGTAACAGGCTAGATACTGCTATTTAAAATCCTAAAAGGGCATCCAGTTGTAAAACAGATTCTTGCGATTTAAAATCTTACGTCAGGAAGGGCAACAGACCGTAAAACAATAGTGTATGATGTAAGAGGCTAGACACTGCTATTTAAAATCCTAGAAGGGCATCCTGTTGTAAAACAGATTCTTGTGATTTAAAATCTCGCGTCAGGAAGGGCAACCGGCCGTAAAACAGATTCTTGCGATTTAAAATCTAATGTTAGGAAGAGGGTACTCGGCTGTAAAACATATTTTTAATCCCGGCCCTGTTACGTTAGGAACTACATCTAGCTGTAAAACAGGAGCTCCAAACATTTACAGTGTTAAGCTTTAGTAGCATGCTATGGGTTACATTTTTTGTTCTACCGCATAGAACACTATCTTTGAAGTTGTATCGGCGCAGTCATTCAGAGCGAAGTGTAGAATGGATGTGTTGGCTGAAATTGTACACTCGGCTTCCGGCTTCACTAACCTTGAACGAGGACACTGCGTGCTGATAAGCCACTTGTAACTCACGGAACGGTTTCTTACCTGTGTAGCATTTAGCTCGTGTAAGTTCCTAACATTAAATATTATGATTGTACGGAGAGGTTAAAACACAGTGCCAGAACATAGCCTACCTATATCGAAAGAGCCTGCACGGTGCCGGCATATAGACTACCCCTGTTGAAGGAGCCTGTACAAGGTTTAACGCCCCCCATCAACAGCCCTTACTTAATGCTGGCTTTCTTGCACGCCCTCGAAACTACCTAAGAATGTAATATACTACAGTAGGGAGAGGGTAAAACTCGGTGCCGGCACATAGCCCACTCCTACTGAAGAAGCCTGCACACAGCTTAACGCCTCCATCCGACAGATGAATCACCCTCAACATCTTGTACTCACAATCAGTTTCGGGGAAGCCTGCACAAGGTTTAACGCCCCCCCCCATCAACAGCCCTTACTTAATGCTGGCTTTTTGCACACCCCGCCTCTTAGATCATACACCATAGTTTTACGACCGGTTGCCCTTCCTGACGTGAGATTTTAAATCACAAGAATCTGTTTTACAACTGGATGCCCTTCTAGGATTTTAAAAAGCAGTATCTAGCCTCTTACATCATACACTGTTGTTTTACGGTACAGCCGGTTGCCCTTCCTGACGCGAGATTTTAAATCACAAGAATCTGTTTTACGACTGGTTGCCCTTCCTGACACAAAACTAGCAGTATCTAGCCTCTTACATCATACACTATTGTTTTACGGTCGGTTGCTCTTCCTGACGTCAAAGAACTGGGATTAAGAATCTGTTTTACAACTAGTTGCTCTTTTTAACACGAGAATCGGGGTTTTATAGCTAGATGCTCTTCTTAGATTTTAAAAAGCAGTATCTAGCCTCTTAGATCATACACCATAGTTTTACGACCGGTTACCCTTCCTGACGTTAAAGGACTAGGATTTTAAATCGCAGTATACGTGATAAATTTGTTGTAGCAGGTTTTATAACTAGATATCCCGGTACCGGCACATAGCCTACTCCTACCGAAGAAGCCTGCACAAGGCTTATCACCTCCATCCAACAAATGAATCACCCTAAATACTCTTGTACCCGCAATCATTCTCGCAACTTCGGGAGATAGCGGGTTCGAACTCCTACTGTCGGAAGCCGTAAAAAATAGCAAATGCTAGGCGAGGGGCCCGCGCGATCGTCATAACGTGTAATTACATGATCTAGCTAAATGTAGTTTTAGCTCAATACCTTTAAGTGCCTACAAGTAAGGAATACCGCGGATGTAGCTTAGTACCCTCCCGTTTAAGTCCAGAGGTCGAGGATCGCGCGCTAACTTTCTAAGGCTCGATCCGCTGCAGAACTCTTAAATTCTGACACCTGGGCATCAACAGCAGGTTCGATCCCGGCTTAAATACATCAGCCTGTGGAACTCAGCGTAAGACCCTCAGGAGAGCTCTTGTTGCATAAACATTTCGTTCCGACTGTACCGCAAACGTCTGCAATTCTTGATATCCGCTTGGCAACAAGGAGCATATTTACTCGCTGCAGTCTGCGTGAAGCGCTCACAGTTCTCTGTATGCGATTATTACGTACACATCTCCCGTCTAAGTACTGTCTGCTGTGAATATTATTCTTCAGCCTTTATCTTAAGGTAAGCTAGAACTGTTAGTTACTGTTTGCAAAGCAACTTCTACGCTAGGTAATAGACATTTACATTCATATATGTTTGTTCTTTTCTTTTTTAGGTACCGTTCGATTTCCAGGCTTGAAAGTACGCATTTTATTCATCCGAGTAACAGTCTGCAACACGTGCATTTTTAAGGTATGTTTTCGAACTTTGAGTTGTAAAGAGAGCTAGGTTAGCTGATGTACCCTACACTACATTCATATATGTTTGTTCTTTTCTGTTTAGGTACAACTAGAATATTATCATTCGAGTTACAGGCTTGAAAGTACGCATTTTATTCATCCGAGTAACAGTCTGCAGCACGTGCATTTTTAAGGTATGTTTTCGAACTTTGAGTTGTAAAGATAGCTAGGTTAGCTGATGTGCCCTACACTACATTCATATATGTTTGTTCTTTTCTTTTTAGGTATAACTAGAATATTATCATTCGAGTTACAGGCTTGAAAGTACGCATTTTATTCATCCGAGTAACAGTCTGCAACACGTGCATTTGTAAGGTATGTTTTCGAACTTTGAGTTGTAAAGATAGCTAGGCTAGCTGATGTACCCTACACTACATTCATATATGTTTGTTCTTTTCTTTTTAGGTACGACCAGAATATTATCATTCGAGTTTCAGGCTTGAACGCACGCATTTTATTCATCCGAGTAACAGTTTGCAGCGCGAAGATTTTAAGGTATGTCTGTCCTCTATACGTTGAAACTTGGTTTCTTCCGAACATCAGAACTTTAAGCTAATCATAAATAGTTGTTCTCTTCAATCCTCATGCTGTAGACGAAGTTAATTTTATAATTTCAAACACACATAGCTATGTCTGACCTCAACAGGCTGAAACTTGGTTTCTTCCGAACATCATAACTTTAAGCTAATCATAAATAGTTGTTCTCTTCAATCCTCATGCTATAGACGAGGTTAATATTATAATTTCAAACACACATAGCTATGTCTGACCTCAACAGGCTGAAACTTGGTTTCTTCTAAAACATCGTAACTTTAGTCTATTGATAAATAGTTATTTTCTCTAATCTGCATGTCATAGAAGAGGTTAATTTTATAATTTCGAACTCACAGCAATGTCCGACCTCAACAGGCTGAAACTTGGTTTCTTCCGAACATCTTAACTTTAAGCTAATCATAAATAGTTATTCTCTTCAATCCTCATGCTATAGACGAGGTTAATTTTATAATTTCAAACACACATAGCTATGTCTAACCTCAACAGGCTGAAACTTGGTTTCTTCCGAACATCTTAACTTTAAGCTAATCATAAATAGATGTTCTTTCAATCCTCATGCTATAGACGAGGTTAATTTTATAATTTCAAACACACACATAGCTATGTCTGACCTCAACAGGCTGAAACTTGGTTTCTTCTAAAACATCGTAACTTTAAGCTAATCATAAATAGTTGTTCTCTTCAATCCTCATGCTATAGACGAGGTTAATTTTATAATTTCAAACACACACATAGCTATGTCTGACTTCAACAAGCTGAAACTTGGTTTCTTCTAAAACATCGTAACTTTAGTCTGTTGATAAATAGTCGTTCTCTTCAATCCTCATGCTATAGACGAGGTTAATTTTATAATTTCAAACACACATAGCTATGTCTGACCTCAACAGGCTGAAACGTGGTTTCTTCTAAAACATCGTAACTTTAGTCTATTGATAAATAGTTATTTTCTTTAATCTGCATGTCATAGAAGAGGTTAATTTTATAATTTCAAACACACACATAGCTATGTCTGACCTCAACAGGCAGAAACTTGGTTTCTTCTAAAACATCGTAACTTTAGACTATTGATAAATAGTCGTTCTCTTCAATCCTCATGCTATAGACGAGGTTAATTTTATAATTTCAAACACACATAGATATGTCTGACCTCAACAGGCTGAAACATGGTTTCTTCAAAAACATCGTAACATTAGTCTATTGATAAATAGTCGTTCTCTTCAATCCTCATGCTATAGACGAGGTTAATTTTATAATTTCAAACACACACACACATAGCTATGTCCGACCTCAACAGGCTGAAACTTGGTTTCTTCTAAAACATCGTAACTTTAGTCTATTGATAAATAGTCGTTCTCTTCAATCCTCATGCTATAGACGAGTTTAATCTTATAATATCAAACTTACAGTTATGTCCGACCTCAACAGGCTGAAACTTGGTTTCTTCCGAACGTCGTAACTTTCGCCTAATCTCTATTGGTTGTTCTCTTTTCAGATGTTTCCCTGCTCGCAGTGCGATGTAACTTTTACAAGACGAGATGCCCTTACGCGTCATGTAAAATCGAAACATCGTGAGGCGTCTGATACGTTCTCCTGCGAGCAGCGTGAGGCGACGTTTACGAGGGTAGATACCCTTACGCGTCATGTTAAATCAAAACACCCTAGCATAACATCCGCTTTATGTGATGTTTGCGGACTGTACTTCGCTAATGTAGAGCAATATCAGGCTCACTTAGCAGAGGTACATCAAATATCTACTTGCCCTCAGATAGTAGGGAAAAGCGTGCTGCTACTGATGTAGCTGTAGAAAGGACTAGTAGTAAAAAACCTACGAAAAATGAACTTCAAACTATTCACTGCGAGCACTGTAACACTGATGTACCATCTTCACATTTTCAGGGACACTTACGGAGTAATGCGCATAAAAATAATGCGTGTTGAAGTGGTAGTAAAGCAAACATCGAGGAAATTAATACAGCATTTAAAAGTAGGATTGCTAGTTACAGAATTCGCACCAGTCAAAAGTTTCAGAGCACTTCAAACTTTCTAAATTGTGTTCAACCGGATGTACAACAGCTTCTTGCTAAATCTTTGTCCAATCATAATTTATTTAAAGTTAATTTTGAACTTTTCGCCTTGTACATTAAAAGCACGGATGAATCGGAAATAACGGACATTAAATCATTTAATACGAAGAATTTTGTCATAAATGAGTCGACTAATTTTGGTGATGTACCTAGGGATGTCTCTAACATTATTTCAGCCAAGAGTGAGGAATTTCAGGAAAAGGAATCAGGGTGGGCTTTAGTTGAAATAATGTATGTAGAAGTTGACATCAATAAGTACAGGGCCATGCGAGGTTCATCGTACATCGAGCTGCCGACATGGATTCAGCGAAAAGAAGCTGTTGTAAACATCCAAAACAATGACGAAGCATGTTTTGCATGGGCAGTGATGTCGGCTTTAAATCCTGCTAAATCGAATGTAGCGAATAGAACATCATCGTATCCACACTATTCAACGCAGCTAAATTTTGATAGTATAGAATTTCCTGTGCAGATAAAGGATATTAAGCGCTTTGAGGAACTAAATAACATTAGCATTAATGTGTACGGTGTAGAGAAAAAGTCTGTAGTAGGTCCTCTGTATTATACATGTCATAAGAAGAGTACTCATGTTAACTTACTCTATATTGAAAACAGTGCAAATAGCCACTTTTGCTGGATTAAAAATCTGAGTAGACTTGTTGGCAGTCAGTTATCCAAAGAAAGGTGTAAAAAGTGGCTATGTGATGGATGCTTGCAGTATTTTAGAACTGAAGATCAGTTAACGAAGCATTCCAAGAATGACTGCAATCATGTACGTACAGAGATACCTACTACGGGCAATAATGTTTTAAAATTTACAAATTTTCACAAGCAGATGTGGGTACCGTTCGTGATTTATGCAGACTTTGAAGCCATCCTCACGCCATGCAACACATGCTCACCTAATCCTGACAACTCTTTCACTAATACTACGCACATGCATGTCCCGTATAGCTTCGCGTATTACATAAAGTGAAGTTATGATAGTACGCTTAACAAGTTAGAGCTGTATCGAGGACATGATGCTGCTAAAGTATTTTTAGAAAGACTTGAAAGTGATGCAGTTCGTCTTGGTCGTATTCTAAATAGTAATATTCCTATGAACCCACTCACCGAAATTCAGTTAAATGATCATGAACGTGCTACAAAGTGTAGCATTTGTGATGGGGAATTTTCCGAAAATGACCATAACGTTTTTGATCATGATCATTTAACTGGTTTCTACAGATGTGCCGCTCATTATAGCTGTAATCTTAAGTATAGAGTTCCTAAATTTATCCCTGTAATTTTTCATAACTTATCTGGTTACGACTCTCATTTCATCATTTCACAATTTGGAGCTTCAGATGAAAAAGTAGATATAATCCCTCAGAATAAAGAGCGGTACATTGCGTTTGCAAAGTCTGTAAAAGTAGATGCGGAGCATTCTATAAAACTGAGATTCCTTGACTCGTTTCGCTTTATGGCGAGTAGCCTCGATAAACTTTCTAGTCATTTACAGCCAGAACAATTTACGGAAATTCGACGCGTTTTTCCTGAAGAAGCGCAGTTTAATTTACTTCGGCGTAAGGGTGTTTTTTGTTATGAATATCTTGACTGCTTACAACGCCTCGAAGAACGTGCCTTACCATCGAAACAATCCTTTTACAGCTCGCTGAATTCAGCGGATATTAGTGATGATGACTATTTACATGCACAACATATCTGGGAGCAGTTCCACATTCAAACGCTGGGTGAATACTCCGATTTATATTTAAAGACGGATGTACTTTTGTTAGCTGATGTTTTTGAAAATTTTCGCTGTGTTTGTAAGAAAACCTACAGCCTTGACCCATGTCAGTATTTTACTGCGCCTGGGTTAGTTGGGATGCGATGTTAAAATACACGCAGGTGAATTTGGAACTGCTAACTGATATTGATATGGTGCACTTTATAAAATCATTTATTCGAGGTGGTCTAAGTCAGTGCAGCGGGCGGTATTCCAAGGCAAATAATAATTACATGCCGAGTTTCGATTCTAGTCAGGAATCTCAGTATATCGTTTATCTCGATGCTAATAATCAGTATGGGTGGGCGATGAGTCAGCATCTACCGGTGAGTGGTTTCCGCTGGCTAACGCAGTGCGAAATTGATGCTTTACAGCTGCACGCCCTAGGCGATGAAGCTGATAAAGGCTATTTCCTCGAAGTTGACTTACAGTATCCTAAAGAGTTACACACTTCTCATAATGACCTACCGTTCTGCCCTGAAAATATGAAGCCCCGTACATCGCATCAACGACGAAAATGCTAATTGCTAATTTGTGTGATAAATCTAAGTATATCATTCATTACCGAAATTTAAAACAGTGTTTGCAGCATGGTTTGAAGTTATCCAAAATTCATCGCGTACTAGAATTTAATCAGTCACCGTGGCTAAAGCCATATATCGATCTGAACAATAATTTAAGAACGAATGCGGTTAACGAGTTTGAAAAAGATTTCTACAAGCTCATGAATAACAGTGTGTTTGGTAAGACTATGGAAAATGTTGACAAACGCGTTGATGTAAAATTGATTACAAACTGGGAAAATATTAAGAAAAGGTATGGTGCTAACTATTTAATAAGTAAACCAAATGTCCACAGCTGCACCATCATACATGAGAATTTAGTTATTATACAGATGAATCGTGTTAAGTTTAAGTATGACAAACCTACCTACGTCGGCTTTGCAGTACTTGAATTGGCTAAAACACTCATGTATGAATTCCATTACGATTATATGATGAAGTACGCGCATAATGCGCAATTGCTCTACACAGATTCCGATTCGTTTATTTATCAAATCAAAACTGATGACTATTACAATGATATAAAGCCGGACTTGGGTAGGTTTGATACAAGTAACTATCCTGCAAATAATCAATACCATCTACCGCTAGTGAACAAAAAGGTTCTAGGTAAAATGAAAGATGAATGTGCTGGGAATATCATCGATTCATTTGTAGGTACTAAATCCAAGTCATATTGCATAAAACTCTTAAATGAATTACAAATAAAGAGATTGAAGGGGGTTAAAAAGACTGTCGTTCAGAATCAGCTAAGTTTTGAAAACTATAACAATTGCATTAAAAGTAATCCATCTGTTTTGCATAAGCAAATGTATGTCATTAGAAGCAAGAAGCACCAGTTGTACACTCATATAATTAGTAAGGTAGCCCTTAATAGTGATGATTGCAAACGGTTTGTCATTCCAAATTCTACCAATACTCTAGCCTGGGGGCATAGTAGTATTGATCGGTACTACTTTACATAAAGCAGATGTGTGTAAACATTATGCTAGAGGTGTGTACTTACGTTACGCTGTCTTACATCACAATTCACTGTACATATTGTAGGGAGAGGTACGCTGAGAGCGTAGTACGGCAAGTTTAAACTTGTACATACAAGAATTGCGTCGAGAATGGGAGAAGTACGCAAACATCACTACGGTAAAACGATTCGAGATAAAACTTGTACATACAAGATGTAAATAAATAATGTAGAATTAGCATATTCTTTTATTTTAGATTAGGTATTACCTTCCTCCCGCTCCTTATTTGCAAGATAGAGTTTTTGTTTATTACTCATAGAAGATAAGCAAGAAAGAAGGTGTTGAGCAGATTCGTAAGTATAGTATCGTCTAGTTCTGTAAGTATGTCGAGAACAGAAGTTTTCTTCCTCAAAAGTGTTTGATTCTAGTCTTGCAATGCAGTGTTCTACAACATCGAACTATGAACAGCAGTATGTGTTCAAGTATAAACATGCAGGTACGCGATATGTGCAAGATTGCGTTGTATGTTCGATAAAGCTATGCCTTAGGAAAGTAAAGGAGGTTATAAGAGTTGCTATCTTACGCAAGCTGTTCAAAATTTTAGTCTTACTTTTTCTCTTAGAACAAAGGTATACACCAGATATGTTGTAAACACATCAACGGATGTTCTAATCATATGTTGTATCGAGTACCGTGTTCGATTATATTCTTAATCACTTCTCTTGTAATATCTTCTTAGAACAAAGGTATTCCTTGACATGTTCTTTTAAATTGTCTACCGCTACTACAAAGAGTGCACAGCACGGTGCTCTGTTGATTGAAGATGGCTACTGTCAAAAAGCATTTTTCAAATTATCCGCCACCACATGTCAAAGAATAAAGATACCAGCACGATGCTCTCTTGGCAGCTTTTCAAATTGTCCGCCACCACAGAGTGCAGCGCGGCGCTCTGTAGGTTAAAGATGGCGAATGTAGAATTTGTCACCACCACATAGAGTGCGGCACTGCGCTCTCTTGATTAAAGATGGCGGATGACAGCTGACGGAATTGCCCGTAAGAGTGCGGTACGGTGCTCTGTAGTTTAATGATGGCGGATGACAGCTGACGCAAGAGTGCGGCACGGTGCTCTGTAGTTTAAAGATGGCGGATGACAGCTAACGCAAGAGGGCAGCACGGTGTTATGTGGTTTAAAGATGGTGGATGACAGCGCATAGGTTTGTTTCCAAACAAGAGAATGTAGAATTTTTCAAATTGCCGCCACCACATTTCAAAGGTATCTAGCTAAAGATGGCAGCACGGTGCTCTCCTGATTAAAGATGGCGGATGATAGCTAACAGAACTTTTCAAATTGCCCGCTACTACATGCTTAAGGTAGTAGCCATAAAGAGGGCAGCACGGTGTTCTGTGGATTAAAGATGACGGATGACAGCTGATGAAATTGCCCGCATGATAGCAGCACGGTGCTCTGTTGATTAAAGATGGCGGATGACAGCTGTCAAAAAGCACGTGGCTTTGTTTCCAAACAAGAGCACGTGGAATTTGCTGCCACCACATTTCAAAGATATCTAGCTAAAGAGGGCAGCGCTGTGCTCTGTTGATTAAAGATGGCGGATGACGGTTGTCAAAAAAGCCCGTGAGTTTGTTTCCAAACAAGAGCATGTAGAATTTTTCATATTGCCTCCACCACATAGAGGGCAGCACGGTGCTCTCTGGATTAAAGATGGCTGCTGTCATGTGGAATTGCCTGCCACCACATTTCAAAGGTATCTAGCTAAAGAGGGCAGCACGGTGCTCAAAGATGGCTGCTGTCAAAAAGCATTTTTCAAATTATCCGCCACATTTCAAAAATAAGTAGCTAAAGAGGGCAGCACTGTGCTCTATAGATTGAAGATGGCGGATGACAGCTGTCAGAAAAGCACGTAGATTTGTTTACCGATTCAAGTCTCGCGCTAGTGAGGTTAAGTTGGTAGCACTAAGGTTTAGACCCGCCAAGATGGCAGCACTGCGGATGACAGGTGACGAATTTGCAGCTACTGCGATAAAGAGGGCAGCACAGTGCTCTGTGGTTTAAAGATGGCGGATGACAGCTGTCAAAAAAAGCACATGGCTTTGTTTATCTCACGCTAGTTAGGTTAAGTTGGTACTACTGAGGTTTAGGCCCGTCAAGATGGCAGTACTGAGGTTAGCGATGCGTTGTTGTCTGTCAAAAAGCACGTGGCTGTCAAAAACACGTGGCTTTGTTTACCTCGCTCTAGTTAGGTTAAGTTGGCACTACTGAGGTTTAGGCCCGTCAAGATGGCAGTATTGAGGTTAGCGATGCGTTATTGTCGATGATAGCTGTCAAAAAGCACGAGGCTTTGTTTACAAATTCAAATTTCCCGCGGGTGGTGGAGGAGACCTCTGGGAGGCCTCTGGCTGCGGTGGTGGTGGAGGCATCTGGGAGGCCTCTGGCTGTGGTGGCGCTGGAGGTGGCCTCTGGGAGGCCTCTGGCTGCGGTGGCGGTGGAGGTGGCCTCTGGGAGCCCGCGGTGGCGGTGGCGGCCGAACTGTCCAATTATACTACTCATGCGATATCGTCCATGCTGAACATTACTTTCTTTATCAATAACTAAAAAGCTGTAACGGTGTAATGACCAACATTTAGCACACATACGTTTAAAGTCATCGAATGTCATATCAGTGTTAACATGATCGTTATACACATGTCGCATGTTGCGCTCATCTTGCCGAAAAAAAACAATAACATCTGCGTTGTCGCGTATCAACTGCTTAGGCACACGAGAATAGGTTTGACACAAATAGGTGCAATCAACATATTTATGCCGACCCATACTAAAGAATGCACGAATAACGTTTTGTTGTTCTGTTGCGACATCATCAAAGATCATAAGAGAATTAGGAAGCACATCGTCTGGTGATGGTACTTGCTCATACGAATTAAATTTAAAATATCTTATTCCATCTTTAACTAGATCGTGCATTACAGTTTGTAGAATAGTATATAGCGGCTGATAGAGTGACTTTGCGAAAACGTAAATATTCTCGAAGCGTACACCATTTACAGAAGTAATAAGTGTGAGTAAAAGATTTGTTTTCCCGCATCCCGACGTACCTGATATAATACATCGAACAGTAAAAGGAAACAACGTTCCATGACGTTTCCTTGTAGTTGTATTAGAACTAGGTAAGAGATGTGGTACAAAGTCGGTAACAGCTAGTGTGTCTTGCTGCTATATAATCTTCATGATAACTGAATCATAAAGTACGTAATAGTAATATATATTGAACCCATGACCTTTGTGCCCTAAGAACATTATGCATACTGTAACAATTAAACTAAAAGTTGGATTCTTGATAGCATGGATTTGACACGTGACGAGGGGGTGATTACCTTCGGTCCCACGCTCTGGGGTACGTGACGTCAACCACACGTGTCGACGGCGGAAGAATCTCAAGTCATTTTATGAACTATTTCAAAGCGCGTGTACATGGCGTGACCACGCCAAGTCAAAAAAATATAGTGCCTATCAAAGGAGGTCAATCATCTCACAAATCGAACCCGTAAAATTTTTAAATGTCCATGAACACTACCGCCAGAAATGTAGCAAGCATGTAGTCACTTTCAAAACTCTTGAAATTACAGTTTAGGTAAGTCAGAAAATTTATAGAAATTTTCTTGGCGGCAAAGGGGAGAGATCCGAAGAGAGGGGGTAACTGCTATAAATATGAAGGGACGCCATGACGAAGCTTCCTTCTCCGGCATTTGTGATACAAAGCGGACGAAAAATTGTTGAGCTGCTCTGCGAAATCAAACCAACGAAAGTAGACTGAGTTCAACTGCAGATTTTAGCCATTGCGGCTAAGTCATGACTCCATGAGGAGATAGTTTTCTTGAGTGAAATAATTATACCAGATAGGACGGTCAAAGTACTGAATAATTTCTAATGTGATTAAGTAATTCGTGTGCGGAAATAATTATAGTCCATCGTGTGCGTTCAAGCAAACAAGTGAAGGGTATTTTCTTTTTTTTTATGCTTTATTCCAGGAAACCTGAAGAAATAATAATAAATTGTGAAGCCATGAATGTAAAAATGGCTAAATAAAATGCCAGGGTCGCAGGTGAGCCCTAAGACGAATACTGGCATGAAGACATGAGGTAGGTGACTTTCCATCTTACTACCTCTTATATCCTGTCTCGTGATTTCTTAAAGTGTATTTGAATGGGGATATACGACGCAGTGGTCACCCTACTAAGTTTTGTAAATGTGAGAGTACGACTAAAAGAGTCATTTGTTTTATTTTCCACTTGGATAAATTTTTGAAGTCTTGCGAGTGCCGTATAATGTTGAAAAAAAGTTATTGAATAGGGTTCCGAAGTGATATCACGTCCAATGTAGATCGTCATCAGTGTGAGTGTACTGCCTATATTTTGTGATGTCAAATTAAGATGTTCATTCGACGTAAAATTATTCTGTCTGCAATTTGACGTTAATAATAATAATCCATGGTCACTCATTTTCAATCGAGTGGAAGCGCGCTGTCGGGTGAGAGCCAAGGGTGATGAATTTGGTCACGGAGAGAAACGTTTTTCTATGCCCATTTTAAACTGTGTCTGACTGACAATAAAAGATCTAGTAGAATGTTTCAGTCATTTCTCGTAAAAATCAAGTTATAAAATACGATATCATTTATGCGAAGTTATTCATGATTAATGCATTGTGCGATATTAGACGTCGGGATTTCTAGTGAGGATTTTATTCCAGTTCTTTGTCGATGATAATTGTGGAGCTGGGAAACAGAGGTTAGTTTTGTGAATCAGGTTGGACCTGTCATTGAAGCCGGGACACGGAAGCCCGAGGAATGTTTTATATGAGTTGAGATGAGATGTGTGAATCAGGTTAGAGTCCTGTCATTTGAAGCCGGGACATGATAGCCCGAGGAATATTTTATAATGTTGAGAATGGAAAGAAATTCATAGAAATCCATAGCGGTATCAATTGGCGACGCGTATAATTAGTGTGGGCATCTTGAAGTATAATCTGTGCATTTTGTTGGTTAGAATATCGTATTTGTTTAATTATGTCGGCAGAGTTTAAAGGGAGCATTTTGAGAAGTCAGTCAGGTAGAACGAACCGGGTGCTTTATGTAACTGCCAAGCGAGCTTGGGGGGATGAGAGACCTCAGCTATGATAGCGGGAAAGAAGTGGAGTTGAGATTGTACTGTAATTCTCGGCCAGGGGAAACGTTAAAATGCTGGATTTAGTTGAAATCCATAGCCGGTAATGATCTAAGTATTGTGAAATACTGTAATTGGGGATGTAATGAACATTTGAAATCACGAACTTTGAGTATAAGGAACAGAGTAACCCAATTTCAGGGTTGTCCGAAATATAGAGCGATGGTCGTTGATGATCGGTTTGTCTGTGAGGGGTGTGCAAAATTCATAATGGTAATGACGAGATATGACATCGTAATTATATGGCGAGTTGTTTGGTTTGTGCGTAGATTATTAGGATATCCAAGTGTTAATAACGGTTAGGACTAGATTAGATTTTTAAGCATGATATCACGAGATAGGATACATGTAGCTGGACATGAATTATGTAATATTCTTTTCCAGCCAGATAAACATCGCAATATTGAACTCACATCACAGCTGCGTAGAAATTTGTGAAGAAACCAGAGTCCGCGGAGATAAAATTTGTTGTTCGTTAATATTTCGTTAAATCATTTAAATTTATTTAATTATTAAATTCAGTGAAACGCATTTGAAATAACTTTAATCAAGCGAATAATTTGGAGATGCATTCTGGAAATTTTAGTTTGTTTTCTGGTGAATGTTAACATGTAAAGTAACGATTAAAGGGACATATCCGAAGGAAATGGATTTTTCTGCCACTAAGTTTGTGAGCATTTCTATTGTTGTAATTATTGAACTTTGATTGATTGAGCAGTGAATGTGCTGGGGATAGTAAAGTGGAACTTTGGTCATAAACCGATGTAACTTAATTGTGTTTAGCCTTCAGCCTAGAAACTTGGATGGTCAGGGGGTCATCAACCTCAGTGACTTAGATTAGGGCCATATGCCATCGTAGCATCATTTCCTTGCGGTCATCATCCACAATGACTTTAAAGTAACTTAGAAGATTAGATGTCGGTCCATGACATAGACGCAGGTCACATCGATTCAATTAAGGGTCCATGCCGTAGAACCACTGTGTGGCACACACCGATTGGACGGCCTTAATTATACTCAGAGTCCAGAGTTCGTGTTACGAGGGCTGGACCATAACGAATCACTATGATGGTACATGTGGTCTCACATGGAAGCCGAATTTAAGGATTTCCAGACTTTCCTTTCTTAAATGATTAATAATTGAGATAATGGTTTCTAGTAAGAATGCCCATCAGGCAGTTACGTTAAAGTCTCACACCAGTGTTCTGACGTTTATGTAAAATGATTGTGGTGTCCAGTGGACACAATTGACTATGACACCGTTGACATAGTAAATTACTTCAGAATTTTCCTGAATAAATAGGAATCTTTTAAACAGACCTTTCATTCCAGTAGATAGATTAGAATTAATGAACCCTACCTTTACCTCAGCAAGTGACGAAGAACCCGAAACGACCCAAGAGACAGATCTCATGAACTTTGCTGATAGGTAAGGAAGGTAGGTAACCCTCAATATGGACCTAAAGGGTTCATTAAAATGGCTTTCAACGTGGTGGCTTCAGTCACTTAAGAGAGGGCCTAAGTACATTGAGAGAAGAACTACAAGTTAGGTTGGTTGACATCAGTGAAACGATGACCAATTCTAGGATTGTTATACGTTGGTCGATCATTAAAATGTCGCACCAACGATGGGGCATAAGTCACGATAACGATGAGGGAACCTAAGTCACGATAACGATAAGGATATTTTGGAAAAATCGTGTACTAGAGAAAATGAGAAATAATGTTGAGGCTATCCCACATTATGGATGATAAAATCGTGCGCCAGAGTTGATAGTGAACTCGAAGAAATAGATAAACGCCCGATGAGTAAGGCTAGGAGATACCACTATGAGAATAATTTATCTACTGAATGAAAGGTATAATTTAAGTGTGTTAGTGTAATTTCCCAAATTTTTGAATACTGGTTTGAGTGTTTTGGCTGATCACTTTGATCGAGTGAACATTGCATTTCACGTTTTATTAAATAAAATTTTTAGAGAATGTTGCATTAACAGTGTGATGTGTTAGATAGGAGGATGTTGTGATGTTTATCGTTGTAGTCTTATTATACGCCGTTGAAGTCTCGGGCTCACCGATGACCTATCGTTTTCTGTTAAATACAGTATGTTTATGCAGGAGGGAGAATTGGCCCAAGGGCAGGTGGCCCAAATGATCAAGGACTTAATGGAGAGGATGGAAAATAATAAGAAGGACTTTATGGAGAGAATGGATGCCGATAGGAAGGACTTAAGTGAGAATATTAAATCTATGAGTGTAAGGTTGGAAACAGTGGACAATAAATTAGATAGTGCAGATGTAGAATTAAAAGGTATGAAGGAAGTTGTTCAAAATGTTGACATTAAAGTGCAGGACACTCAGGATAGTTGTAAGGAAGCTAGCGTTGATATTAGGAAGGACATTGGTGACTTAAATGTGAAGGTGGAGCAGAACACTAAAGCACAGGTTGACTTTAAACATGAAATAAATCAGCAGTTCATAGAAACTCGCGAGCTACATCGTGTTCTCGGTGAAAATCAGGACATAATTAGAGGGGACCTCGATAGGCACGTCAACGAAAGTAGGGAACTACATCAGCAGTTGATGTCAGATCAAGCTGAGCTTAAGGCCGATCTGAAGACAGAGGTAGAGAAGTTCAACGTCATGCGTGAAGACGATAAGTCAAAGGTCTTCACAGCAATGAATGAACATAAGGAAATGTTGTGTAAAGAGATAGCCGTCGTAAATGACAAAGTAGACCAGGTAGCCGAAGACGTCAAGGCAACTGTAGACCAGCGTATTGAGGCCATTGACTTTAAATTAATCCAGATGAATAAAGAGGATATGAGAAAATTAGGTACAACTCAGGAAGAAACGGCTAGGAATATTGAGGAGGTACAGGTAGACTTGAAGGAACCAAGTGAAAATATAAAGGCGGATGCGAAAGACTCGAACAAGAAGTTAGACACAGTGGAGGTTATACTGGCCCGTCTACTTGAATATTTTACTAACATGAAGTCTCCTAAATCAGCGCCACAAGTAACTAAGCATGTGGAAAACCAAGTGAATGTTGTAAACCACATCCAAGAGAGTAGACCGGAAAGGGAGGTTTCGCAGGCAGACAGACAAGAGAATAATGGGCAACGGTTTGAAACCATACCAAACCAGGATAGTAAGAACGTGGAACAGCTTAGCTACCTGTACGGAAAGTGGAATAGACGCCGTGATCCATGTAGGAGGAACCAGGGTCGATGTCGGGAAAATTCTTACCAAAGACGCAGACGCCGTTGTGGAAATGAAGCCGATAGAAGATGGAATAATTACAAATCCAGACATTCTGATCTATGGCATGGGTCTGAAGAGGAAAAAGCAAAACCTAAACGATTTGGTGCCAGTAAGAAGAAGAGACCTAAGAAAAGCAGCAGTGATGAGAGGGACGAAAATTCAGACGACGATGCCAGCGATGACGATTATAGTCCGTCAAGAAAGGATAAAGCAAATGCGAAGAAGTGTAAGCCAGCTGCTAAAATGAAGAAGATGAGGATGATGATGAAGAAGATGTGTAAATCAGCTGCTAAAATGAAGAAGATGAGGATGATGATGAAGAAGCAGAGTAAGCCAGCTGCTAAAATGAAGATGAGGATGATGATGAAGAAGAAGGGTCAGCCAGCTGCTAAAATGAAGGAGATGAGGAGAATGATGAAGAAGAAGAACGGTAAACCACCTGCAAAAATGAAGAAAGTCAGTGACAACGATAGTAATGAGGACAGGGATTTGAACCCAGAAACTTCGCATTTTGATGTGAATGCAAGTTCGTCGAGAAGTTGGAAGGACAAAGCACCTAACTTCCAATAAGTCAACTACAATTCACTGGAGATCTACCCCGCAACCCCGAACTCTCCGAGCAACCAAGAACTACCAGGAAGCCGAAGGCATCGACCAGTATCCGTACACCAGGAGATGAGCAATTGCATAAGAGAGAAGAAAGGAATTCGTATTCAAAGGTCATGTTTCATCAGACGTCAAAATTAGAAATTTCGCCATCTGGAGTATTTTAAAGGAAATTCCTTGTCACTGTGCGAAGGGAATTCGTGTCTTGGGGGAAATATGAACCCATGACCTTTGTGCCCTAAGAACATTATGCATAATGTAACAATTAAACTAAAAGTTGGATTCTTGATAGCATGGATTTGACACGTGACGAGGGGGTGATTACCTTCGGTCCCACGCTCTGGGGTACGTGACGTCAACCACACGTGTCGACGGCGGAAGAATCTCAAGTCATTTTTATGAACTATTTCAAAGCGCGTGTACATGGCGTGACCACGCCAAGTCAAAAAAATATAGTGCCTATCAAAGGAGGTCAATCATCTCACAAATCGAACCCGTAAAATTTTTAAATGTCCATGAACACTACCGCCAGAAATGTAGCAAGCATGTAGTCACTTTCAAAACTCTTGAAATTACAGTTTAGGTAAGTCAGAAAATTTATAGAAATTTTCTTGGCGGCAAAGGGGAGAGATCCGAAGAGAGGGGGTAACTGCTATAAATATGAAGGGACGCCATGACGAAGCTTCCTTCTCCGGCATTTGTGATACAAAGCGGACGAAAAATTGTTGAGCTGCTCTGCGAAATCAAACCAACGAAAGTAGACTGAGTTCAACTGCAGATTTTAGCCATTGCGGCTAAGTCTTGACTCCATGAGGAGATAGTTTTCTTGAGTGAAATAATTATACCAGATAGGACGGTCAAAGTACTGAATAAATTCTAATGTGATTAAGTAATTCGTGTGCGGAAATAATTATAGTCCATCGTGTGCGTTCAAGCAAACAAGTGAAGGGTATTTTCTTTTTTTTAATGCTTTATTCCAGGAAACCTGAAGAAATAATAATAAATTGTGAAGCCATGAATGTAAAAATGGCTAAATAAAATGCCAGGGTCGCAGGTGAGCCCTAAGACGAATACTGGCATGAAGACATGAGGTAGGTGACTTTCCATCTTACTACCTCTTATATCCTGTCTCGTGATTTCTTAAAGTGTATTTGAATGGGGATATACGACGCAGTGGTCACCCTACTAAGTTTTGTAAATGTGAAAGTACGACTAAAAGAGTCATTTGTTTTATTTTCCACTTGGATAAATTTTTGAAGTCTTGCGAGTGCCGTATAATGTTGAAAAAAAGTTATTGAATAGGGTTCCGAAGTGATATCACGTCCAATGTAGATCGTCATCAGTGTGAGTGTACTGCCTATATTTTGTGATGTCAAATTAAGATGTTCATTCGACGTAAAATTATTCTGTCTGCAATTTGACGTTAATAATAATAATCCATGGTCACTCATTTTCAATCGAGTGGAAGCGCGCTGTCGGGTGAGAGCCAAGGGTGATGAATTTGGTCACGGAGAGAAACGTTTTTCTATGCCCATTTTAAACTGTGTCTGACTGACAATAAAAGATCTAGTAGAATGTTTCAGTCATTTCTCGTAAAAATCAAGTTATTAAATACGATATCATTTATGCGAAGTTATTCATGATTAATGCATTGTGCGATATTAGACGTCGGGATTTCTAGTGAGGATTTTATTCCAGTTCTTTGTCGATGATAATTGTGGAGCTGGGAAACAGAGGTTAGTTTTGTGAATCAGGTTGGACCTGTCATTGAAGCCGGGACACGGAAGCCCAAGGAATGTTTTATATGAGTTGAGATGAGATGTGTGAATCAGGTTAGAGTCCTGTCATTTGAAGCCGGGACATGATAGCCCAAGGAATATTTTATAATGTTGAGAATGGAAAGAAATTCATAGAAATCCATAGCGGTATCAATTGGCGACGCGTATAATTAGTGTGGGCATCTTGAAGCATAATCTGTGCATTTTGTTGGTTAGAATATCGTATTTGTTTAATTATGTCGGCAGAGTTTAAAGGGAGCATTTTGAGAAGTCAGTCAGGTAGAACGAACCGGGTGCTTTATGTAACTGCCAAGCGAGCTTGGGGGGATGAGAGACCTCAGCTATGATAGCGGGAAAGAAGTGGAGTTGAGATTGTACTGTAATTCTCGGCCAGGGGAAACGTTAAAATGCTGGATTTAGTTGAAATTCATAGCCGGTAATGATCTAAGTATTGTGAAATACTGTAATTGGGGATGTAATGAACATTTGAAATCACGAACTTTGAGTATAAGGAACAGAGTAACCCAATTTCAGGGTTGTCCGAAATATAGAGCGATGGTCGTTGATGATCGGTTTGTCTGTGAGGGGTGTGCAAAATTCATAATGGTAATGACGAGATATGACATCGTAATTATATGGCGAGTTGTTTGGTTTGTGCGTAGATTATTAGGATATCCAAGTGTTAATAACGGTTAGGACTAGATTAGATTTTTAAGCATGATATCACGAGATAGGATACATGTAGCTGGACATGAATTATGTAATATTCTTTTCCAGCCAGATAAACATCGCAATATTGAACTCACATCACAGCTGCGTAGAAATTTGTGAAGAAACCAGAGTCCGCGGAGATAAAATTTGTTGTTCGTTAATATTTCGTTAAATCATTTAAATTTATTTAATTATTAAATTCAGTGAAACCGCATTTGAAATAACTTTAATCAAGCGAATAACTTGGAGATGCATTCTGGAAATTTTAGTTTGTTTTCTGGGGAATGTTAACATGTAAAGTAACGATTAAAGGGACATATCCGAAGGAAATGGATTTTTCTGCCACTAAGTTTGTGAGCATTTCTATTGTTGTAATTATTGAACTTTGATTGATTGAGCAGTGAATGTGCTGGGGATAGTAAAGTGGAACTTTGGTCATAAACCGATGTAACTTAATTGTGTTTAGCCTTCAGCCTAGAAACTTGGATGGTCAGGGGGTCATCAACCTCAGTGACTTAGATTAGGGCCATATGCCATCGTAGCATCATTTCCTTGCGGTCATCATCCACAATGACTTTAAAGTAACTTAGAAGATTAGATGTCGGTCCATGACATAGACGCAGGTCACATCGATTCAATTAAGGGTCCATGCCGTAGAACCACTGTGTGGCACACACCGATTGGACGGCCTTAATTATACTCAGAGTCCAGAGTTCGTGTTACGAGGGCTGGACCATAACGAATCACTATGATGGTACATGTGGTCTCACATGGAAGCCGAATTTAAGGATTTCCAGACTTTCCTTTCTTAAATGATTAATAATTGAGATAATGGTTTCTAGTAAGAATGCCCATCAGGCAGTTACGTTAAAGTCTCACACCAGTGTTCTGACGTTTATGTAAAATGATTGTGGTGTCCAGTGGACACAATTGACTATGACACCGTTGACATAGTAAATTACTTCAGAATTTTCCTGAATAAATAGGAATCTTTTAAACAGACCTTTCATTCCAGTAGATAGATTAGAAATAATGAACCCTACCTTTACCTCAGCAAGTGACGAAGAACCCGAAACGACCCAAGAGACAGATCTCATGAACTTTGCTGATAGGTAAGGAAGGTAGGTATCCCTCAATATGGACCTAAAGGGTTCAATATATTAAACGAAACAAGAGGCAACGGTGAGTTTATGATTTGCTCTTGACTAGTAAAGTCGTGTACAGCATTGTGAAACAACGATATCCAAACGACATGAAGAAGAAAGTAAAAACTGTTGGATGGAAAGATGTTATAAAGGCTGCGCAAAAAGCTATTCGAGGGGAATACAATCCTCGTGTAGCTATTACTAAGGCGTTACGCGCAGCAAGAGCGAGAATTTCTCCAAAGTGCAAAGCAATATTTAGTAAACGTGCACGTATTATTCCTGTACCAAAACGAGGAGGATTTCTTCCTGCGCTGTTTGCTGGCTTAGCAGCTTTAGGGTCATTGCTAGGCGGTGCTAGTGCTGTAGCGAGAACTGTCAAAGCTGTAGAAGAAGCGAAACAACAGTTGAAAGAGAGTGAACGTCATAACAAGACGATGGAGGCAATTGCGTTACGAGGCAAAGGTGTGAACATGAAGCTAGCGCCATACAAGAAAGGGCTTGGTATCTACATTTCTCCAAAAAACGTCTACTGAATGCACTGCCACATCGAGCTCTAACGCATGATGAAGTTTTTACGTTTGCTAAACAACTAGGAATCTCCAGTTCATATTCGTTTAGAATTTGAAACATCTGAAAACATTCCTGCTAACACAGCAGCCTATTGTCTTATTATTCATATGAGTGATGTTACCTACCATCCGCTAACGAATATTGTTACGAGACTATAAATAAGAATAGCTTTTTATCATTTTCATTAGTGTGTGCTTCGACATCGTACGCTATGGAACAAAACTGCAAATGTGCATCTACGTACGCTGCCTCTTACGTACATAATTTTTGGGGCATCCTGCCTCTACACAGTAAGATGTCGATCGAAGTAGCTTTATGCAGAACTTGTCAACGACATTACAAGCATCAAGGAGAAAATGGTGATGATGATTGGGATGGACCAAATCCGACGATTGAACACTGTACACAGTGTATGAATGAACTTTCTCTAGTACCTCATGATGATGATGATGATTCCGAAAAGGAATAACAACAAGGTAAGATGTACACTGACTGACAGAGCAAATGCAACACCAAGAAAGAGTGGTTCGAAAGGGATGAAAGTTGGGGAAAAAACAGAGACGGCACGGACGAATAATTGATGTTTATTTCAAACCGATATGCAGGTTACACAATGCGCACGGCATCGACTCAGTAGGATGTAGGACCACCGCGAGCGGCAATGCACGCAGAAACACGTCGAGGTACAGAGTCAATAAGAGTGCGGATGGTGTCCTGAGGGATGGTTCTCCATTCTCTGTCAACCATTTGCCACAGTTGGTCGTCCGTACGAGGCTGGGGCAGAGTTTGCAAACGGCGTCCAATGAGATCCCACACGTGTCGATTGGTGAGAGATCCGGAGAGTACGCTGGCCACGGAAGCATCTGTACACCTCGTAGAGCCTGTTGGGAGATGCAAGCAGTGTGTGGGCGGGCATTATCCTGCTGAAACAGAGCATTGGGCAGCCCCTGAAGGTACGGGAGTGCCACCGGCCGCAGCACATGCTGCACGTAGCGGTGGGCATTTAACGTGCCTTGAATACGCACTAGAGGTGACGTGGAATCATACGCAATAGCGCCCCAAACCATGATGCCGCGTTGTCTAGCGGTAGGGCGCTCCACAGTTACTGCCGGATTTGACCTTTCTCCACGCCGACGCCACACTCGTCTGCGGTGACTATCACTGACAAAACAGAAGCGTGACTCATCGGAGAACACGACGTTCCGCCATTCCCTCATCCAAGTCGCTCTAGCCCGGCACCATGCCAGGCGTGCACGTCTATGCTGTGGAGTCAATGGTAGTCTTCTGAGCAGACGTCGGGAGTGCAGGCCTCCTTCAACCAATCGACGGGAAATTGTTCTGGTCGATATTGGAACAGCCAGGGTGTCTTGCACATGCTGAAGAATGGCGGTTGACGTGGCGTGCGGGGCTGCCACCGCTTGGCGGCGGATGAGCCGATCCTCGCGTGCTGACGTCACTCGGGCTGCGCCTGGACCCCTCGCACGTGCCACATGTCCCTGCGCCAACCATCTTCGCCACAGGCGCTGCACCGTGGACACATCCCTATGGGTATCGGCTGCGATTTGACGAAGCGACCAACCTGCCCTTCTCAGACCGATCACCATACCCCTCGTAAAGTCGTCTGTCTGCTGGAAATGCCTCCGTTGACGGCGGCCTGGCATTTTTAGCTATACACGTGTCCTGTGGCACACGACAACACGTTCTACAATGACTGTCGGCTGAGAAATCACGGTACGAAGTGGGCCATTCGCCAACGCCGTGTCCCATTTATCGTTCGCTACGTGCGCAGCACAGCGGCGCATTTCACATCATGAGCATACCTCAGTGACGTCAGTCTACCCTGCAATTGGCATAAAGTTCTGACCACTCCTTCTTGGTGTTGCATTTGCTCTGTCAGTCAGTGTATATGATCTTCTCTGTAAAGCATAACATACTTAGTATAATATATTTCTAAATGTTTTGTTTAATTTGAATGTTGCAGGAGGCATTTCAGAAGCATACGTTGTTAAGAAGCATACCAACCTTGTCAGCAGCAAAAACGAACACTGTTGTAGTACATTTGTAAATAAATATTTGATCGCATTCAAAAATGTTGTACTTATTGCATTGCTTTACACCGACTTACTCTTAAGAAAAGCGATCAAGTCTAAACATGCACAATGACGTCATCACTGCAGCACGTGCTTACTCTAGCTTTCCCGATGCATGTTTAAACTTGTTCGAATTTACCGCCACCACATTCCTTTACAGTGACTTACTCTTAAGAAAACGGACAAGTCTAAACATGCATGATGACGTCATCACTGCAGCGCGTGCTTACTCTATCTTCCCCGATGTATGATTAAACTTGTTCGAATTTACCCCCACCACATTTCAACTAAAGAGTGTAGCACCGAGGTAAGCGATGTAAGATGCAGTAGCTAAAGATGGCAGCACGGTGCTCTGTCGATTAAAGATGGCTGCTTGTCAAAAAGAATTTTTCAAATTATCCGCCACCACATTTCAACTAAAGAGTGCAGTACTGAGGTTTGCGATGCAAGATGGCGGATGACAGCTTGTCACTCAAATAGATTTTTTATCAAATAGTCCGCCTCAAAAGTAAGTAGCTAAAGAGGGCAGCACTAAGGTTAGCAATGCAAGATGGTGGATGACAGCTGTGACGTAAAAATTACCCGCAAGATAGCAGCACGATGCTCTTTTCATTAAAGATGGCAGCTTGTCAAATATAATTTTTCAAATTAACCGCCTCAAAGGTAAGTAGCTAAAGAGTGCAGCACTGTTCTCTCTGGATTAAAGATGGCTGCTTGTCAAAAAGAAATTTTCACATTATCCGCCACCACAAAGAGGGCAGCACGGTGCTCTCTTGATTAAAGATGGTGGATGGCAGCTGAAGAGCACGTAGAAGTTGTTTCCAAACAAGAGCACGTGGAATTTGCCGCCACCACATTTCAACTAGAGTGCAGCATTGTTCTCTCTGGATTAAAGATGGCGGTTGACAGCTGTCAGAAAAGCACATGGGTTTGTTTCCAAACAAGAGCGCGTAGAATTTGCCGCCACCACATTTCAAAGGTAAGTAGCTAAAGAGGGCAGCACAGTGCTCTCTGGATTAAAGATGGCGGATGATAGCTGTAAAAAAGCGCATAGTTTTGTTTCCAAACAAGAGAATGTAGAATTTTTCAAATTGCCGCCACCACATTTCAAATGTATCTAGCTAAAGAGTGCAGCACTGAGGTTTGTGATGCAAGATGGCGGATGACAACTGTCAGAAAAAAGCACGTGAGTTTGTTTCCAAACAAGAGCACGTGGAATATCCCGCCACCACAAAGAGGGCAGCACTGTGCTCAAAGATGGCTGCTTGTCACGTGGAATTGTCTGCCACCACATTTCAAAGGTATCTAGCTAAAGAGGGCAGCACGGTGCTCTCTGGATTAAAGATGGCTGCTGTCAAAAAGCATTTTTCAAATTATCCGCCACCACATTTCAAAGGTAAGTAGCTAAAGAGGGCAGCACTGTGCTCTATAGATTGAAGATTGCGGATGACAGCCGTCAGAAAAGCACGTAGATTTGTTTACCGATTCAAGTCTCGCGCTAGTGAGGTTAAGTTGGTAGCACTAAGGTTTAGACCCGCCAAGATGGCAGCACTGCCGATGACAAGTGACGAATTTGCAGCTACTGCGATAAAGAGGGCAGCACGGTGCTCTGTAGTTTAAAGATGGCGGATGACAGCTGTCAAAAAGCACGTGGATTTGTTTACAAATTCAAATCTCGCGCTAGTGAGGTTAAGTTGGTAGCATTGAGGTTTAGGTCCGTCAAGATGGCTGCACTGAGGTTTGCGATACGTTGTTGTCTGTCAAAAAGCACGTGGCTGTCAAAAAACACGTGGATTTGTTTACCTATTCTAATCTCGCGCTAGTTAGGTTAAGTTGGTACTACTGAGGTTTAGGCCCGTCAAGATGGTCGCAATGAGGTTAGCGATGCGTTGTTGTCGATGACAGCTGTCAAAAAGCACGTGGCTTTGTTTATAAATTCAAATTTCCCGCGGGAGGTGGAGGAGGACCCTGGGAAGGCTCCCGGGTGGTGGTGGTGGTGGAGGAGGCCCCTGGGAGGCCTCTGGCTGTGGTGGTGGTGGAGGAGGCCTCTGGGAGCCTGAGGTGGAGGTGGCCGCCGAACTGTCCTATTATACTACTGTTAGTATCTGTGAAAAAATGCTCTGTCTTCAGTTTTATCCATGATTACTGTACAGTAGTATTGCCTTTATGTAAGTTGTCCTTGATTTTTTATATTTTAATTGTCCTATTGTTTGTGAATATAATAAAATTTGTGTTAATATATTATTTGATAAAAAAATTAAAATAAAATACGTAAAACAAACCAAATTCTTAATTTTCTCATCCTCCTACTGCTTTTCCCATATATGTGGAGTAGGGGGTGCGACCTGGCTCGCACATGGATTTGGCCCTAATTTACGACTGAGTGCCCTTCTTGACGCCAACTCTATATGGAGGGATGTAATCACCAGCCCTCGGATTTTAGGGAAAGACCTATTTTGTTCTTGAAAGAATGAGTTAAAATGAAGTTGTATTTACACATTTCATGTATTTATAAGGTTAGAAACTGTGGTCCTATAGTGCCTAAAAATGTCCAAACTGGCGTTAAAATCTATAAGTCGTATGTTTATCCCTAAATTGGTTAAAAATGCATTTCAGTATATTCCGAGAAAATAAAATATTTGCTGACTCCTTTTCAGTATCTTAAACAAAATTACAAAAGGGAAGCTGTAAACCACACTCCCTGAAATGCCTTAAAACCTCCAACACTGCCATAGTTTGTCAAGAGGCAGGAGACAGTAGCCATTGATCTGCTGGAGAAAAGAACTGCATTTCATTCTGTGAGCACATTTTGGTATTCCCGTTTGTTCAGTGTGTGAATTATGCCGAAAGTGTCAGGTTCCAACTCGTCTTTAATTAAAAGTGGTTACAGGAGTTGCTCCTGTGACGTTTGTAGCAAAGAGGTGAGTAAAGTTGTTTATTTCCCCTTAACGAGTTATTATCAATTAGCAAAATAAGTATGGTATTTTAATTTTTGCATATTAAAATACGTACAAATGAAGCTGCCTAAAAGTATTTTAGAACCTACTTGGGTATTTTAGGCAGCTAAAATAACATTTTAACACCAAAAGATCCGAGGCCTAGTAATCACTATTGCATGTTTCTGCGGTGGTTGGAAGTGCAGTGCGTTGTCTGAATATTATTAAGATGAAAGTGGCGGAACAAACGCTAATAGCCAATCTCTGAGCCAGAAGAAATAATTATGCGGGATTAGAATCTCATACTTAAAAACATGCCGCGCTAAGCAGCCTGCAAGCGCCACATCCCGAATGGAACCGAACAGAGCCGAGGTGTTCCGAATGGCTCTACATAAGTTCCCGAGACACATGTTTTATAGCAAGTCCAGCCTAGTTCATGAACCGAAGAGAGCCGCTCCCAGCTATAGTTCGTGGTTCCGAGCTCGATAGCTGCAGTCGCTTAAGTGCGGCCGGCATCCAGTATTCGGGAGATAGTAGGTTCGAACCCCACTATCGGCAGCCCTGAAAATGGTTTTCCGTGGTTTCCCATTTTCACACCAGGCAAATGCTGGGGCTGTACCTTAATTAAGGCCACGGCCGCTTCCTTCCCACTCCTAACCCTTCCTTGTCCCATCGTCGCCATAAGACCTATCTGTGTCGGTGCGACGTAAAGCAATTAGCAAAATAAAAGTTCATGGAACAGAAGAGAGCCGAAGTGTTCCGAGATGTTCCGAATGGTTCCTCATCCTGCGTTCCCGAGACACAAGTGTGTAGGCCTGGCCAGAGCAGGTAATTGGGAGTGGAGAGGGAAGGGGAGGGATAACAGGAGAGGGAGGTGCTTAAGGCAGATAAGGGGGGCAATATGGTGGGAGCTTGTAGTGTGATAGGGTATTGCGCATAGCATGAAATATCGAACGCCTGTTGGGAACTTTGATGTTTCTGGATAATTTAAATCAAAAGTCGAAGAGGATGTTAGCTTTTTTCCGAAATTTTATTGAGGTTAAAGTTGGGATTAAAAAACTGGCCTAAATGAATAAAGCAGTTCTCCGGAACGTCAAGAGTGTGGTTGGTCTTTGCCTATGTTTCTGAGAATTTTGATGTGCTGATCTATAATGTTGAAATGTTGACCAACTGCCGAAAACCTGTTGTATTTGACGACATGGAGATGCTCCATTTACCAATTTTAAAGTTCCTTCCCGTCTCTCTGATGTACGAGGAATCACAGTTGTTACATTTTAATTGGTAGACATCTGACTTTAAAAATGTTATTTTTTATTTATTGACCTGATTTCCATGATCCTGTTATTATGGTACAGTATGAGATTTTAGTGGTATGAATAATATGACAATACTATATGTCTTCGTTGAAGGTGAAGGTTGAATAAGAAACAGGGTTAAATATTTCCTTTGCTAACGTTGACTTTGGTGGGTGTTTGAATTTATTGATTCATTCTATGAACGAATTATCGTATCCATTGAATTTGGCAATGGAGTGGATAGTGTTCAATTCTTTGTTTAGGTTTTCTTTAGATAATGGTATTTTAAAGGCTCGGTCTACCATGCTGTTATAAGTAGCACATTTATGTGCGTTAGGATGTGAAAAATCCTTTCTCATGGTAGTTGCTGTTTGAGTTGGTTTCCTATATATATTATAATCTAACAAGGAAGGTATTCTGTTTATCGTGAGGTCCAAGAAATGTATTTCTTTTTTAGATTCCAATTCCAAGGTAAATTTGATATGGGGGTCTAGATTATTTAAGTTATTAAGAGTGGAATTCGTGTCAGCGATTCTATCGTCAAGGATAACAAAGGTATCGTCTACATACCTGCCCAAAACTGTACATTTGCAAAACTGTTGTTGTTATTAATAGCCTTGTGTTCTAAAGAGTCAATGTATATTCTCACTAGGATCCCTGAGGCTGGTGACCCCATAGCCAAACCATCTTTTTGGTATATACAGTTGTCAAAGGAGAAGAAATTGTTGTTAACTACTAATTTTAAGATTGTTATGAAGTCTTGAATCTCAAGCTTACTAAGACCACTATATGTGTTCAGATCATTTTGGATGATGGGAAAAGTTTTTGTGAGTTAATGCTAGGATACATATTAGTTATATCAAAAGAGTGAAGGGAGTGAAAGGGTGGTACTTCAAATTTATCTAGTTTTTCAATTAGCTCAATAGTGTTTCGTATGGATTTATTAGACAAGAATTTATATTATTTCTCGAGAAATTTCTGAATAAATTGTGTTAGTTTGTATAACAGGCTAGGTCTGTAGTTAATGATGGGGCAGATGGGGACACCGGTCATATGGATCTTAGGTAAAGCTTTCGCGGCGGGCAGACCAGGATTCGTGCAAGTTAGTCTTGTTTTTTTCCTGTTCTGTGAATAGAAATGTGTTTTTCAGGGTTTGCTTCAAGAGGCATTGGATCTGCCCAGTCGGATCTTACTTGACTATAGAAAAGGAACTCTTATTGAAAAAGGTTTTAGTGTTTTCGATATATTCGGCTTTTCCCCTTACCACAGTTGTGTTCCCTTTGTCTGCTTTTGTGATTACAAGATTACTGTCCTTGATTTTCTTTCTGAGTTTGATAATGTGTTCGCGTTCGACAAAAGGTTGTTCATTGTTGATATTGTTAGTGGCTGTTGGATTTCTTTTGAAGTATGGATTTTATCTAATTTTCTTCTCACATCTAATCTAATTTCATCTTGTAATTCTAGGGGCACTTTTAATGGCTATTTCTGACTCTGTAACTAAATTGGTGGCTGCATTCATTTTATTTACATTTGGCCAGTTGTGTTTTGGACCTTTTGCAAGTATTGCATTTTCCTCTTCTGTTAATGGCATTTTCGACAAGTTCATGACTGAAAGGTGGAATTGTTTGGTTAGATTATCTAGATGGCTATGCTTATCGGCTGCTTTCTTGATGGTCCAACTTTACAATGCGTTGAACTTAAGTGTATTAAATTTCTTGTCTAGTGTTCTGTTGTGAAAGACACAACATATTTTTAAAATTAAATTAGCACTACTCTCAACAACTGCCTGGTGCCTTTTCTTGATGGATACTGTCTTTTGGCACAGGCCAGAGCAAAATGTACCTTCTACCAACATGTCAGTGAGTGAAGTAGTTCAACACAATGTTCGTCATAGGGGACTGAACAGAACGCAACAGCAGTATGAAACATGTCCTTACTCACTGTGTGGATGAAGGAGTACAACAAGAGCGTGTTGTCTACAGCAGCCGAGTTTCCGTCTCCAGGTGGTGGTGATTACTTTTTAAGAGGAAGTACAACTGGGCAACCATCCTCTGTTAACACTCATCAGAGTAGGAAAAAAGAAAAATGGAGGGGGCCGACATTTTGAAAAATGAAGGTATCGGTCAAAGTAAGGCAAGAAAATAAAAGACCCCTAGGCCTTGAATGCTCTAATACAGTACCATCGAGGTAGGAAGAGAACAAGAGTTGGCCAAGGGAGGTTGGATAGGATAGATGCAAGTGAGGAGTCTAGCCAAAGTAAGTGGAAGCAGTGCCAGGATTCAGCTAAGCAGTCCGTGGTCACCAACTTATGCTCCCCTGGAGCATCTGACCCCAGCAGCAAGGCTCCTCTGGCTTGATACATTAATTGACACCTATTTCTCATTAAAGTTAAGACCATTTTCTTGCTTGACAAATAGCTAGTCTTGACAGAGAAATTAAGGTATCTAGGATCTATTATCAAAAAAATTATAAATTTACCATCTGGCTTTTTATTCTCTATAGCACTGAATGATGGGCCAAACAGTTAAAAACATAGTCAACAAGTGCATGTGATGGAGATGCAAACACTGTGAGGGTCTAGTGGGGTCATTAGTATCAGCAAGAAGCAGTTTCACTGGACATGGAGGAACTGATCAAAGCAGACGGCTTGAATCCAGCTTACAGAAAGACAAGGTGACTCCAAGTAGATTTGGGAGAACCTAATTGAAAGACGCAGATATGTCCAGTAAAGAAGAAGAAAATCAAGATGTCACCACTAGTATCCTCTTTCCTATTTTATCCTTGGCTGTTCCATTTCCATTTTCTGTATACTCTGAAAGAGTCTGTCCCTTCTTCGGTGAAGTTTAGATTGACGAAATGTGAAGAACACGTCCTACAAGTCAGCGTTTTGCCCAGGCTGTTAAAGATAGGAACAAGGACAATCTCCACACAGATCTTCTCTCACCTCATGAATCGCAGTTCTTCGCAGGTCAATATGCTTGTGCACCACCTGTATTTATCTTCATTTCTTCTGTTTTCCCTTTTCCTGCGTTTATTGCACACATCCAAGCTGATATTACAGCGATATACTGCAACAATGACACACTTCATTAATGATGAAGAAAGAGAGACCCTCTGAAAGCTTCCTTTATCCTCAGTGTTGATATGTCATGCCTATCCACTATCATTCCAACAAGGTAGGCTCGTCTTAAGGTAAGATCGCGCATGCTCTCTACTACTATGCGTGCATGTGAAAAGGCCAAATGACAGACAAGAAATCTCTACGAAACCCAAACAAGTATGTTGCATGTGAGAATCGGTCTGTTTAGTCAAGAAGAAACGTTTACAGTAACTCTTAAAAACAATAATGATGGCCATGCATGGAAAGGCAATCCCTGTGGATACCCACAACAAATATTATGTCTATAGGTTTCATTAGTTTCTAAGAAAAGTGTGCCTGTGAGACCATGAGCTCCATTTCTATCACAAACATCTGAGAGGATTGGTGCAAATGTTGATAACAAACTTTCAACATGATTATCAACCGTGTTATATCCTTCCGGAGCAATACAAATCCAAAAGCAAAGTTATCTCCCTTCTGCCCCACAAATTAACATCATACTGATTTTTTGGTGTAGGGTGAGTGAACCTCAGGACCATCTACCCCTCCACAAGAAGAAATCTTCTTCCTTAAATTTTCTCACTTCCTGATGGGGATACGAACCCACACCATTCTGGGCAAACCGAGCACGGGCAGGTAGCCCCTAGCAATATAAATCCACTTGATGCATTTGAAAGCTACTGGAAGGTGCCTGTCAATTGTAAGAGCAATAAAATGATATGTGAATAGAAATCATTGTTTTATTATGCATGAAATGATCTCAAAGTTACATTACAAACAATTCCATAAATTGAAATAATTCGAATTATCATTGAATTCAACATGTCCCATATTGACCTGCATTAACTGATGTAAAATAGGCAGCACAGAAACATGCTTGTAAGTCTTGTGTTAAGTAGCAGTGACACTTCAACCCAACATGCTGGTTAAGCATTACCATCGAATATCTCTCATAGTTCTAACATGCATTCCTGCAATGGGAAACAAGTGTGAGCACTGCTCATACATTGTTAACTAGCCGACAATACATCAGTCGACTGTGAAACACGTACCTAGTAGACTTACTCTGCCGGAAGATATATCGACGGCCTAGTATCTGACAATGATCTTCCTATCCATTATTTCCCTTTACATTGATCATACATTTAGATATGCAGTCCACCACAACAATCTTTGTTGTGTTCATTTTCCTATGCTATAGTTAAAGCCCTCCGCGGATATACAAAATACTATCTGCTCCGCATCCTCACTTCCTTCATCCGCTTCCACGAATTGATATTGTAAACATTTAATAACAACATATTACACGATAGGCACCACAACTCCTACAGTGAAAGGTTTATGAGCGACGTAGTGACCTTTGCTCCTTCGTTCCATTAAATGCGGGTAGGAGCTAGTTAGGAGATTTAAGGCTTTATTGTCCCAAAGTTCTTTATACATCCCTATACTCCCATACCACTGTTAAGGCTCACCTAACCACAAGTGTACACCTTAGAGAGAATCAATAAACGTCATTATTTAGAAATTATCAACAACAGTATCCGCACTGCCATGCACTTCGCATCTGCCAAGGCACTAGCAGGGCTCTAGCTATAGTACTGTAGAAATGGTGTTTGAATGGCGTATATATGCACTCCTACAGAAAAATGTATTTACACTATAGCATAGAAAAATGATCACAATAAAAACTGTTCTGATGGACTGCTAAATGAAAGAACTGTTTTAATTTTGAATGACTATTCTCAATGAAAAAACTGTGTTAA